>NW_011503411.1:0-4777 GCF_000495115.2 Populus euphratica
TCCCTCCATTTAATTAGTCTCCGGCATGAACAAGCCCATCTTGAGCATGGTTTCCATGGAAGGAGTGATGTCCGCACTCACGCTCGAAAAAATTGTCAATGCTAAAATGATTCATTATGCTTGTTAATTAATACAGGAGTTAAATCCTCTGTTATCTATTTTTTTTTTTATAACCGTAGATATCCATTTCAGCTTATAGACTAATTTTTAAATTTTTAAAATTAATAACTAAATAAATTTTTAATAATTCTAAAATTTATAATATTTCAACTAGTAATTTTTAAAAATTAAATTTAAAATCTAATTAGTTAAATTATACCCTGCAGAATTAAATTTTTTATTAATTTTTAAAGTATTTTTTATTTAAAAATAAATTAAAAATTAGTTTTAATATCAATATATAAAAATACAAAAAATATTAATTTAAAGAAAAAAAACTTTTAAAATATAAAAACAAATAGAACTAAACTATCCGTGCAACCTAGTCTAAAATATAGGGCTTAATACGTGCAAGCTAACTATAAAAACTTAGCCTGTGCAAATTAGTATAAAATATTTGTATAAATAAAAATAAAAAATACAGGAGTTCTTCAGGTCCATTGTTTTTGCCACTTGCATTACGTTGGGTTTCTGTTCAGAACGCTGATTGACCTGTTGCCAAGAATCTTTGTGAGCATGCCACGGCCCAAATTGAATATAACCCCAATCAAATATATATATATATATATATGGGTTTGACCAGTGAACAATTTCTTAATCAATCAATTATTAGCAAATGTTTAAAAGAATTTTAATTAACTCCTTCCGTTAATATCTCTGTTAACAGAGCTAATGGAAAATCCTTCAGATAAATTTCAACTTGCTCTCGAAAAACTGATTACGTGTCAAAGAAAACTTTCATGTTATTTATTTTTAAAACTATAGATTAACAAAAAATGATTTTAATTCATCGTAAAGGGATGAATAGGAAATATAAATACTTTATAGTTATCCTCGACGTTTCATGCTTTTAAGACATTTTCGCTTTTATTAATTGCAATTATTCCTCTAAAAAAACCAACATTTCCAATAATTGTTTTATTTTCATTGCATTTCCAATTTATTTTTAGGCTTACTCTTGGATAAGACTAGAGAGGTGGATTAATCGGAGCAGTCGCTAACAGTCATATAATATTAATCACTTCGTAGTTGTTTTATAGTTTATTATTTTATTAGTAATAAAAACATATGACAAGAAAGTATTTCATTAAATTGGTACGAGTCACCGATAACTTTCACATGATAGATCTTTTATTATTTATTTGTAATATATGATTTGAAGTAATTTAATAAATATACCCCATGTATAAAGTAAAAAGGTTATAGTTTTTTTAACATGAGATAAAAAAAAATAATGTAGATATTTTAATTTTTAAAAATAATATATTAATATAATATTTTTTTGACGTGGGATTAAAAAAAATTAAAATAATTTTTTAAATTTTATTATTTATAATATATATAGTCTATATTTACATGTATTAGTTTTTTAATGTTTTTAGTTAATTTGGGTTAATTCGAATTTATTTATGTAACCCAGAACTCAGCTCATTAATTAGGTCAATTTTTAGATCGAATCTAATAATTATATTTTTTATATATTAAAAAAATCCACAACACCAATCCTAATTTGATTTTTATAATTAAATTATTTTTTATATTAATTTTACTTATTAAAATTATCCAACGAGAATTATTATTATTCTTTAAAATAATATTTTTTTTTAAAGTATAATTTTGGTAAAAAAATATAAGTTTCTAAAAATTTACATAAAATTTCTTAATTATATTATTTTAATTTAAAAGTAAAATTGAAAAAAAAAACATTTGACAGTAAAATCGAAAGGTGGGTATTTTTGAGATCTACTCTTTCAAGTTTCTAGCAACCGGAAAACCGTGAAACTTGTGTAGCAGCAAATTCAGGCTTGACCTAGCAGGCTGCTGATGTCAGCAGAGAGCTCATTCAACCAGTCCACGACAAGAACCTTCTCATGCTCAACAACTGTGAGCCCATCGGACATAACTCCGAATATTCCCATGCTCATTAAGGAAAGTGCGCCACACCTTCCTCTTAACGCCTCTCCCTCATGGACAAACAACCACCCAAGACTGACTCCAGATGCCACAAAATCGCGTGCATTTCCTTTTTAAAATCAGCGGCTAATACAAGGGCTTTTCAAAATTCCAATCAGCGGCTTAAAACCAAGCTAATTGTTTCTTTCGTTTTGCCCAAGAAATAAAAAACCGCTCATGTGACCTAACTCCCTCACCACGCACCTACTCTTCCTTTATATGACCCTCAATTAGCAGCCACTCTCCTCACTAAATTTCTCTGTTTAAGCTTATCCCTCAAATCTCCCCTCTTAATTCAAAATCTCCCCTCTGTTTCCCGGTACTATCAACAACAATGGGTAATGATTATAAAAATGTATCTTCGTTACACTGTTTTCTTGATTTTCACGTCGTTTTAGTTTTCATTTTCATCTGATCCGATTTCGTTTTTCTTATTTTTGTTTAATTAACAGCATGCGATAAGAAGATTAAGATCGGTATCAACGGTAATTTTCCCGATCTCAAACATGTTTTTTTTTTTTAATTTCCGGTAAAAGGAACAAAACATTCATTTATTAACGTTAAATAAAATAAAATGTTCATAGGATTTGGAAGGATCGGTCGTTTGGTTGCTAGAGTTGCTCTTCAAAGAGATGACGTGGAACTTGTTGCTGTTAATGATCCTTTTATCACTACTGACTACATGGTAACTATTTATTTATTTTTTTGCTGCTGTTTTCGTTTTTCTATTGTTGTTAACAGTGGCGGAGGCAGGGGGGGTCTGCAAGGAAAATTTTCCCAGCCCCTCCCTTGGCACTCATTTAATATATATTTTAATAAAACAAATTTTTTAAAAATGATTCTTTTAATTTGGCCCTCCTCAAATTTTTTTTCTTGCTCCGCCCCTGGTTGTTAATGATTTTTTTTTTTTTTATATGATACAGTTCACGGTCGCTGGAAGCATAGTGAGCTCAAGGTTAAGGATGAGAAGACCCTTCTCTTTGGTGAGAAGGCTGTCGCTGTTTTTGGCATCAGGTAAAAAAATAATAATAATACTGTAGATATTAATAGAAACATTTGTGTATCTTGCTGTTATTTTACTGGGATTTTATTTATGTTTATTCTTATTTCTTTCTTATTATTGGTAGGAACCCAGAGGAGATCCCATGGGCTCAAGCTGGTGCTGAGTTTGTCGTTGAGTCCACTGGAGTTTTCACAGACAAGGACAAGGCTGCTGCTCACTTGAAGGTTTCTTTTCTTTGCATTAATTTAACACAAAATCCATAGAGAATGTATTGAATTATAATCTGATTTTTTATTATAGTGTTTATTTTTACGTAATAAATAAATAATCTGTTGGTTCAGGGTGGTGCCAAGAAGGTTGTTATCTCCGCCCCAAGCAAAGATGCACCAATGTTTGTTGTGGGTGTAAATGAGAAGCAGTACACTCCAGATCTTGACATTGTTTCCAATGCTAGCTGCACTACCAACTGTCTTGCCCCCTTGGCCAAGGTATCTATCTATTTCGACGAGTTCTTTTAACTAAATGGAGGTAAGGGGCGGATTATTTATTTACTAATCATCATCTTTGCCCCTTGATTTACAGGTTATCCATGACAGGTTTGGAATTGTAGAGGGTCTTATGACTACAGTTCACGCGATTACTGGTGAGCTTAGCTTCATGTTATATCCTGATTTATCTTGTTGCTTTTCTTTGCATTTGGGTTTGAAAGTTAGTCCTCTGATGCTCTGTATCCATGTTATTCAGCCACTCAGAAAACTGTTGATGGTCCATCAATGAAGGACTGGAGAGGTGGAAGGGCTGCTTCCTTCAATATCATTCCTAGCAGCACTGGGGCTGCCAAGGTATGCTTTTTTTTTTTTTTTTTGGGGGGGGGGGAGCATTATAGTTTGTTTATAGTTCATTGCTATGTTTATGTACCTACGGCCGGACCTTATTCTTCTTCGTTCTTTGTCAAATCTCATAGGCTGTTGGAAAGGTTTTGCCAGCACTTAATGGAAAATTGACTGGAATGTCCTTCCGTGTTCCTACTGTGGATGTCTCTGTTGTTGACCTCACTGTCAGGCTTGAGAAGAAGGCAACATACGAGGCTATCAAATCTGCTATCAAGTAAGTGCTTGTTAGAATGATCTTCTAGTCAGAATCTTCTAGCTTATTTATATTCTGATTTTATTTGTTTACCTTGATGGTCTCCAGGGAGGAGTCTGAGAATAACCTCAAGGGTATTCTGGGTTACGTTGAAGAGGATATGGTGTCTACTGACTTCATTGGTGACAGCAGGTAAAGGAAAAGGCTGTGATGTTGTCTTCGTAGACCATGTGGATTGTGCTGGCCTGAATACATGCTTTCTTTGTATTGAATCTAATGGTTGTGCTTTATGCAGGTCAAGCATATTCGATGCCAAGGCTGGAATTGCTTTGAACGATAACTTCGTCAAACTTGTCTCTTGGTATGACAATGAATGGGGCTACAGGTACATTTCCCCCTCCCTTTCCCGATTTTTAGCATTCATGGTACCTTTGCAATTGTCTTCTCCAAAAGGTTTGAAGGATGCGCAGCTGATTGATGATTCCCATTTTTGCAGTTCACGCGTGATTGACTTGATAGCTCACATGGCCAAGACTCAAGCTTGAAGCTGAAGCTGAAGCATGGATGATGAGTTGA
>NW_011503411.1:6574-10914 GCF_000495115.2 Populus euphratica
GGTTCAGCTCTTCAATTTTTCGGGTACCCATTCTCTTCTACTTGTTTTTAGTGGTCGTAATTTTATTAAAAATCAAGACCAATGAACAGGGTACAAGTACTACGAGGCTGTCTTAGAAACGCCCGTGTAGTTTTTAGTCGTGTTGATTATTGCTCTCTTGCTGTCTCATCTTCTTCTTCTTCGTGCGTTTCTCCTCCTCAATTACCTTCCGTGCTTACAAGCACGACTGTATTAGATTACCAAGATAACTGTCTAGACTCTAGAAATCAGTCGACTGTGAACTTAGTCGCTGCCAAAGCTCGTGTAGGAAGCAGTCCTGATGAGATTCTTCTGTCTTTGGCGCACGAACAAGTGTGCCATAACATTGAGGTTTCTAATGCTCTTGTTGACAAATTACTCCTCCGCTTTAAGGATGATTGGAAATCGGCTTTGGGTATTTTTAGATGGGCTGGATTACGCCCTGGCTACAAGCATAGACCCGAGGCATATGAAATGATGGTGGACATTCTGGGGAAAATGAAACAAATGGATCAAATGAGGGAGTTATTAGAGGAAATGAATCGAAATCATCTAGTTACACTTAACACTGTGGGTAAGGCTATGAGAAGGTTTTCGGGGGCAGGAAAATGGGAAGATGCTGTGAGGATGTTTGACGAGTTAGGAACATTTGGTTTGGAGAAGAATACGGAGTCTATGAACTTGTTGCTCGACACGCTTTGCAAGGAGGGCAAAGTTGAGCAGGCCCGCCCTATCTTCTTGGAGCTTAAATCACACATTTTGCCTAATGCTTACACATTTAACATTTTTATTCATGGTTGGTGTAAAGCCAATCTAGTAGATGAAGCACACTGGACTCTCCAAGAGATGAAAGGGCATGCTTTTCGACCTTGTGTAATCAGCTACTCTACCATCATCCTATTCTATTGCCGCCAATACAATTTTGCTAAGGTCTATGAGCTCCTTGATGAAATGGAAGCGCAAGGGTGCCCACCAAATGTTGTTACTTACACCACCATCATTGTTTTTCTGGCCAAGTCACAGAATATCGAGGAGGCTTTACAACTAAATCAGAGAATGAAGTCAGCCGGATGTAAACCTGATACACCTTTTTTCAATTCTTTGATTTATATATTAGGGAGAGCTGGCCGATTTCAGGAGGCTATTGATGTTTTTGAGAAGGAGATGCCAAATGCCGGGGTCTCCCGTGATACATCTACTTATAATTCCATGATTGCTATGCTCTGTTATCATGGTCATGTATCAAAGGGCCTTAGTCTTCTCAGGGAGATGGAAACATCAGCACTTTTAAAACTTGATGGTCAGACATTCTACCCATTGCTTAAGTCATGCCTTAGAACTGGAGACATGAACTTGTTGAGTCAATTATTGGATGACATGGTGAAAAAGCATCAACTAAGTCTTGATAGATCAGCCTATGCTCTTTTAATTCATGGCCTTTGCAGAGCAAACAAATGCGAGTGGGCTTACCATCTGTTTGAGGAAATGATCAGTAAAGATATAGTACCGAAATATCAAACATGTCATATGCTTTTGGAGGAGGTCAAACTGAAGAGTATGTATGATACTGCTGAGAAAATTGAAGATTTCATGAAAAAAAATTATAAATGCAAGGCGCAAGCTTCCCCGGTGAACTTATTCTAATTATCTCTTTTTCTAATACTTATTTGTCTCCCATAGCATGTGGTATACTAATACATGGCATTTTGGCACAGTGGTGCTATTTTTGGTCATTTTGGGCATATTTGATTTCTCACAACTTTGTTCATTTTCTTAAAAGAAAAACAAGTGCTTGGCAGGTTGAGTTCATGTTTTGCGCTTGTACTGTCTACAATTGGATTTTCTGTCATTGGTAATCAAACCAGGGTTTGGATCGTGATTGTGAAGGTCATTTTCCTGACAGTGAATGAAATCAAACAGTGAGACATGAGATTCATAGCAAATTGAAAATGAGTCCCCAAAGATGAACACATTAGTGAAATAAGTTATTGTGTCCTATAATGAAGAAAATAATATGATAAACACCGGTTCAAATTTCACCATGATCAATATCTTGTTAAAACCCAACTGTACTTTTGTTAGGTATCGTTAGAAGCTAATCATAACACCAATGCATTTGTCTTCTTTTCTCTTGCTATGTTTCACTTGCTCTCTATGCTTCGAGTCTATGTCTTTGTATGATTCATTGAATTCAAATCTCATGGAAACAGATGCAAACAATATACTCTCCATTTATGCCATGTTATTCCAAATAACAAAATAAAACAAGCAAATTAAGGGCAGGCTGTAAAATTTTAGATGTAATTAGCCTCGTGAAATAATTTAACTTTATTTCTCACATAAAATGATCATCAATCAATCAAGGCACTTGCAAGTGTGGCAATGTCTCTAGAGCAAGAGGGGTTCCTGTGGTCCTAAAGGCTTTAAATCCATGTGCAAAATTTCACCGTGATTCCTTATTCCTGTATCCTCGACGATAAACGAGGAATGATCTTCCCTTGCCATATTAGCTACTTGATTAGCAACCTGTTTTTTCTGCAGCAAGAAGCATTATAAAGCTGGCAACCTGCTTGACATGTGATGCAAACGAACTCTGTTTCAGATA
This sequence comes from Populus euphratica, assembly GCF_000495115.2. Lineage (NCBI taxonomy): Eukaryota > Viridiplantae > Streptophyta > Magnoliopsida > Malpighiales > Salicaceae > Populus > Populus euphratica. The sequence goes on from NW_011503411.1 coordinate 9,198, forward strand.
AGCACCTGCCATAATTATGTGATAGTTATTAGCAGATGCTTACATTCAACAGTCATGAGTGCATCCAATTGAAGTATTTTTGTGTGAAATTTTCCTTATTTGCGCTTATTTGAAAGTAATGCAAGATACACTTAAAGAAATACCACTCTTGTTTTCAGAATGAGATGTTTTAGGGAACAGATTTGATATTCAAATTCTTGTATTCAATATTACCTGCCCCAAGCAATATTCAAGAGAATGCAGCTGACCATATATATGTCATTTCTTAGTTGCTTCCCAGCTGGTAATTACATACGAGTCTTGCATTGTGCTAGTGAATGTGATATGAACAAGCTGTCTTAAGATTGCTCTATTTCGCATATGTTTTTGATCTCTTTGCCAAACTCGTACGGACAGTCCCTGCTCTATAAGTTATCTTGAAAAAGACACTCGTTTTTTCCTACAGCTTGTTGTGAATGCTTAGACACTCTTATGAAAGTATGATTGCAGTATAGTTCAAATTTGAAAGGTATTTACTTCAAATTTAATGAGTATTTTAGGTAATTTGGGGCCACCCCTTGTGTGAGGTCAATGCATGGTGACAATGATTAGTGATGAAAGCAAAAGGAGAGAGAGAGTGATTTTTATTGATTCCCTTCAAAGCTGCAAAGTCAGCTGTATTACTCCATTGACTGCAGTGCTGAGTACATTGAGGTAGTGACTTAGAGTTCTTAAGTTTGATAATCTGGGCACCTTTGGTTTTAGTTCTATGATACCTTAGTTTATGCTTTCTAGTAATGGAAAATGGGTTGGAGGCAAGATTTCCCGTGAAAACAGAATATGCTAATGGCTACCGCTGATTTTGCCCGAAACTGTGGACAGTGAAGGAGTGAAGATACAAATTCAACCTCGCCTCTGCATAATGTGGATTAATAGGCTGGTCGGTGGCTTTTTTTTTGTTTGGAGGTTAAACATTTTAATAAAGATCCCAGATGACATGGTTTGTCTCCTCTCTTTGAATCCAGTAAGTTTCGAATGATTTGGTACATTGCAAACCTGGACCTTTATTGTTTCTGTGCTTGCGTTCTATTATGTATCTTTATTAGTTTGTTTGACTTTCGGTGCCCATCGGAGGAAGCATCACATAATCTTGTCTGTGTGCTCAGATAACCCTAAAGAATTGTAAGAAAATCATATCTTGTGATCCGATGTTTCTGATAAGTGATGAGAAGTAAAACAAAACCAAGAAGCGACGGCGCATGGGCCCAGGCATTTGCTTCAATGAGGATGTCCATTGTCCCCGGAGATAATGAAGCCAACCATGGGCAACATGGGCCAGTTTTCGAGTATTTTACAAGGCAAGACCTTTAAATTTTTGCTCACTATATTATAAAGCATCAATCTCCCAGAGCAAAGCTTCCCTTTTGTGCAGGGAGGAACAAAAAGTAATTAATAAAGAGCACAGTTCATGACCAGGACTTCATTTAGAAATGCAAGAACTTGATCAACAAGGTTTCCTCATGAGAGGTTGATAAAACGACACATGATAGGGTTCAACAGGGTGCAAAATATTTACACGGCCTGGTTTAAATACTTGAGGGTCGATTTGGTGAGCCGGCAGTACTAAGAAGTGAACGAGGGTAGTAACAAGCTTGAAGAAGAGAAACATTACTGATAAGCGGGGAGATTACTACAGCGAAATTTGGACTGGCTACTGTATTAATTTTGATTTTCTTGT
>NW_011503461.1:0-8905 GCF_000495115.2 Populus euphratica
TGGAACAATTTTTCAAAAACTAGGGCACCACAGCAGCACAAAAAGTGTCCTTGGCATCATTCCACCTTATAGGTGAAGCTAATCAATAGTGGCAATGGCTACGCCGTGCTTACATCGAGGAAAGGAGAGAAGTGACATGAGAGGTTTTTGAGGAAGAACTTTGGGCTCATTTCAGACTTGTTGATTATGAAGATTTTGATGAAGCGTTATCAGGGTCACACAGGTTGGTTCTTCACGAGATTACTAAAAAGAGTTTGAAAGGTTGGGAAATTGGGTGCAAGGATGGACACAGAAAGCACTGGTAGGAATGTTTATGGGAGGCCTTAAATCAAAAATTGTTGAAGGAATCCGGATGTTCAAACCACACTTTTTAAAGGAAGCTTTTAGCTTTACATGAATGCATGATGACTAGATCACTTGCCAACAAAAATTCACACAGAATTCACAATTCATTCCACAACTTGACTTTCCAGCACAAACAAAAACCACACCAGCTTCACAAATGAAAATACCTACTTGGGATGAAATGCAACAGAGGTGAGCTCAAGGTTTTTGCTTTAATTGTGATAAAAAATTCAATATTGGTCATAAATGCCAAGGCCCCCACGTCTTATTGTTAGAAAAGAGCTATAATTTAAATAATGAAGAAGAGATAAATGAGGAGACCACAATAGAAAGTTTGGTAACATGAACCTTGAGGACAAGGTTCCAGTGATAGAAAGAGGTATTGATAAACCCCCAAGAAGGTCACTACGTGCTCCTAATAAGAATCCACATTTTATGACATGAATCATGTAAGAGATGTGCCTCATACAGGAGAAGGACGTGCCATAAATAGAGGAGAATGGGCCATAATACTTGGGATTTAGCTTGTAATGCTTCCTGTAGATGACACTGCCCTGACTGTAGGGTTGAACTTTTGAAAAATCCAATCTCCTACCAAAAATGTCCTCTTTGATCGTCTTCTGTCTGCCACCTGCCTCATCCGATTCCTTGCCCCTTCGAGCAGCCCCTTGATTAACTGATCCATACTGATCCTTCTCTGAATCCACTCCTCCATAGCAGCTACTTGACTAGCCTCAGTAAGCACCATCTCCCTTGCTAGAGGCTTATATCCATACAAAGCTTGGAATGGGGACATGCTGATTTTGGAATGAAAGCTGTTATTATACCACCACTATGCTATGGATATCCATTGATACCACTTCTTTGAACAATGCATAGTAATACATCATAAGTATGTTTCTAGGCATTGGTTTACCTTTTTGGTCTGCCCATCCGTTTATGAATAGTAGGCTATACTTAGTAACAACTTGACCCCTAGGTATTTAAACAATTCTTTCCAAAATAAGCTTTTGAAAACCTTATCTCTATCGATCAAAATCATGGAAGGCAAGCCATGAAACTTGTAGATGTGATCTAAAAAAGACTTGGTAACCTCTTGGACCATGAATGGATGTGCTAGGGTGATAAAGGGTGATAAAATGCTCATACTTAGTAAAGCGATCAATGATGACCATGATAGTATCCCTGCTCTCGGATTTTGGAAGCCCCTCCATGAAATCCATAGTAATATCCTGCCAAGGACCATGTAGAGGGCAAAGAGCCTGTAACAAACCAGGATAAGGCACCCTTTCAGTTTTGGCTTGTTTACAAACATCACAATGTTGCACCAGTTGATAGACTAATTTCTTCATGGAAGGCCAGTAAAAATGAGCTTTAAGTCGCATATAGGTGTTATGAATCCCTGCATGCCCTCCAATATAGGAATCATGGATTGTTTTGATGAGTTCCTTTCTTAATAACCCTGCAACTCTTATAACAATTCTTTATTTATACTTTACCACCTCGTTAGTATAGGTAAAATTTAAAGCTTGTGTAGCATATATCATTTTACCCTATATGATGTCCTGCAGCCTGGCATCATCTTTGTAAGAGCTGTAAATCTAGTCATACCAAGAAGGAACCACTTGTGTTATGGTTGTAAGCCATCCTCCTGTCATATTTGTTCTTTGACAGCTATCTTCACCCTGCATAATCCTTCTTAATAAGGCATTAACAGCTTTGTTCTCCTTTTCTTTTTTATACCTGATTCAATAGTTTAATCCTAACAGCTTAGTCAGCCCCTTCTTCTGAATAGGAGTGTGGATTTTCTGAACAAGTAGGTATGTTAGGCTTTCATGATCAATTTGTATAATAAATTGATCTTATTCCAAGTAATGTCACCATTTATCTACTGCTATCAGTATATCTAGATATTCCTTCTCATAAATAGACAATCCCAAATGTTTTACTCTCAATGCCTTGCTCATGAATGCCAACGACCTTCTTTCTTGGCTAAGCACTGCCCCAATTCCATTGTCACGAGCGTCTGTCTCCAAGACAAATGGTTTGGTAAAGTTAGGTAAGGCTAGGATTGAAGTCTCACATAAAGCTTGCTTTAGATTTTGGAAAGCTTCAAATGCCCCCTTGTGCCACACAAAATTATTCTTCTTGAGTAATTCTATCAAAGGTTTACTATTGACACCAAACTTCTTAATGAACTTTTGATAATAGCCAGCCAAGCCAAGTGATTAGTACTTAAAAATGCATTCTCATTAAGGATTTATGTCATCATATTGCACCTAAAGTATCATTAAATTCCCTAACAAAAACATGTTTTATATTAGCAAGTCTAAAAATATAATATACCTTTAATTCATGGTAAATGTTCATCCTAAATGCAGGTCTATCACATAAATAAAAGGATTGATTGATGAGTTTAAGGATTGAAATTGAAAGGATAAAAAGAAGGCCAAACTTAGCAAAGTGTTGCTGGTGCATTCCAAACTCGAACACCGTTCAGTAATTTGATCATATCTGGAGCTGTAGATATCAGATTTAGGTCCATTTTATATCGATGGAAAGGTAAGACATAGACCTACAACTTTCATATGAAGTCAAAGACTCAGTTCTGCCGTTTTCAAGCCCAAATCTTAGCAACAACGAAGACGTCGGAAGCTGTCCTGCAGCTCAAGCACTATTCGGTTTTTGGCTCATATCTTGAGTTCTAGAAGTCCAAATGAGCTCTGGTTTTTTTTTTTTATGGAAAGCTGAGACAATTGCCCACAGATTCCACAATTCAGTTGGCTATAATTCTGATGTGAGCAATGACGTTTTGGCCAGCCAACAATATCAAAAATCAGCCCACAATATCAAAAAACCAGCAGCCATTAATGTCAAAAACCAGCCACCAAATCAATGGATGCCCACCAATTCTTCAATCAATCAATAGTTCTGAAACTTAGCCTATAAAAGGAGGCATTGTCCATGTATTTAGTCATATTAATTTTCAGATCAAAGTTATCTTCTTGCTTTCTCTCTACATCTTTATAATGTTCAAGTTTTCTTTTATGCTATAGTAATCTCTTGTTTATGCTCTTTCATTTCCTTTCCTATACTTAGTTAGCTTATATTATGTTTATGTTCTTATATTGTTTATTTGTGTTTTTCTCCTTCTTAATGTTTAGCTAAGTTAATTATGTCAAGGTGAAAAGGTTTCTCTAATGGTGTTAGAATAGGTATAATATAAACTCAACATGAGCTTTAAATGTTTATATCCAAGAAAGATTGTTATTAACATGTTTTATCTTTTTATCTTACTAATTCTTAATACCTTGCTTATTAAATGTTTAATTTAGATTTGTGTTGTATAATATTTGGTACATCAAATGCTTGATCTTTCATAGTTTTCGGCCGAAATTGTTATTATGATAGAAACTTGATTTGTTGTTAACATAAACTAGCAACATGAATGCTTGATGATATTTATAAGTATGGTATTACTTATATAAGATAATTAATATGATCATGTTAGTAATTTATAATGAGCTAATAACGAGAAATCATCCGATTAGAACCTCCTTTGTGTGTGGTTTCTAGTTGAGTAATAAAAAAAGTTTATATTATATTTATTTGAAATACCATTAGTGAATCCTATAACCTTGACATATGTTTTGTTATTGTTTAATCCTTACATCAATATCACATCCCAAAACTTTCTTCAACTCCTTTTCTGTTATTATTCTCTTTAAATCTTTTTCTTTATTTGTAATTTATATAATTTACCTCCCTGTGGTTCGACCCCGGTCTTGCCGGGTTATTTTACTTTGACACTCCTGCACTTGGGATAAGACATCAACTCTTTGATCGTGTCAAACACAAATTTTATTTTCTTCCAAGTAAAGTCCCATAACTATATGTTGATATATTGAGCACAAAAAAAAGGTTTATTGATATATTTTTTAAGAGTTTTTGAGTGTGTGTGTGTGTGTGTGTGTGTGTATATATAATGAGTTTATTTATCTGGATAAATTAATGAAAGTTGAATGATGAATGCCTTACTTTGTGGAATTTGCAAATTGTTTTTCTATTTTAATGCTTTAATTACTAGGGACTAGTAATGACATGACTAAAAGATTGATGTTTTCTCCCAAGTGCAGGAGTGTCGAAGTAATAAATAACCCGACAAGACTGGGGTCGAACCACAAGGAGGTTAATTGTACAAATTATAAATAACAATAATACAACAACAATAACAATAACAACAACAACAATAATAATAGTAATAACAACAACAACAACAACAACAACAACAACAACAATAATAATAATACTAGTAGTAGTAGTAGTAGTAGTAGTACTAATAATAATAATAATAATAATAAAGAAAAAGAAGAAGAAAAAGATGAAGATGAGAACTTTGAGATGAAATATTAACGTAAAGATTTAACAACGATAACAATAAATGTCAAGCTTAGAGGATCCACTAATGGTATGTCAAACAAGTATAGTATAAACTCTTATTAGTCAATTGGAAAACACACACAAAGGAGGTTCCAATCAGATTATAGATTGTTAACATGATTACATTAGTCATCTTATTCAATTAATGCTAATACTTGTAAATCTCGTCAAGCATTCATGATTATAACTTATGTTAACAACAAATCAAATTCCTTTCATAGCTCAAGTGTCGGTTATTCCATACATTATGAACTATGAAAGTGCCAAGCATTTGTTGTACCAAGTATTATACAATATAAATCAAGATTAGTCATTTAACAAGCAAAGTATTAAAGAGTGAACAAGATAACAAATACAAAATATGTTAGTGTAACCTTTTCACCTCGACATAATAAACTTAGCTAGACATAATAAAAGAAAGAAAAATAAATAAACAAAATAAGAACATAAATAAGATAAGAGTTAACTAAATAAAGGAAAGGAAATGAAAGGCATAAACTTGATATTAATGAAAGCAAAGCATAAACATTACAAAAAATACAAAGAAAGAAAGCAAGAGCATGATCTTGATCTGGAAACCAAGATGCCTAAATGCATGGCAAATGCCTCCTTTTATAGGCCAAAATTGGGAAATATTGATTGAATGACTAATTCATGAGTGAGTGACCAACTCTTGACTTGGTGACAATCCTTATCTACTCTTGTCTGCCCAAAAGGTCATTGATAACGTCAAAATTGGAGCCACTTGAAAACATGAAAGTTGTACGAAATTGTCTCAGCTTTCTTGTGTAAAACATTCAGCTCATTTAGACTTCTAGAACTCTAGATATGGCCAAAATACTAAACAGTGCTCGGGCTGGAGGATAGATTTAGGTTTCTTTGTTGTTGCTACAATTTGAACTTGAAAATGACATTTTTAGATCTTGGGCTCCATATTAGAGTTGTAGGCCTATATCTTACCTTTCCATCCATATAAAGTAGACCTAAATCTGAGATCTAGAGCTCCAGATATGACCCAATTACCACACAGTGTTCCGATTTGGATTGCACCGATATCTCTTTTCTAAGTTTGGCCATCTCTTTATCCTTTCAATTTCAGTTCTTAAATTCATCAATCAATCCTTTCATTTATGTGATAGGCCTGCATTTAAAATGTACATTTACCATAAATTAAAGGTATCTTATATTATTAGATATATTATTATAAAACATGCTCTAGTTAAGGAGTTATTGATACTTCAAGTGCAAAATGATGATATAAAACCTTGATAAAAATGCACTTTTAAGTACTAATCACACCCCCCAACCAGCTTATTACTATTTCCTAGTAATCAAAGCGTTAAAATAAAAAAACAATTTGTAAATTCCACAAAGCAAGGTATTTATCATTTAACTTCCATTAATCTATCCAAATAAACAAAGTCTCGTTAAATTTATATACCTGCTCAATACCTCTTAACAAGATATTCATAAACCTTTCTTTTGTGCTCAATGTATCAACATATAATTATAGAGCTTTTCTTGGAAGAAAATAAAATTTTTATTTTAATGTTTAAGGTTAACTTCCTTGGGTTGAGATTATTATTTTTGTCTTCTTTTTTTTTGGTTTTTTTTAAATATATATACATATAATTTAAAACACCATACATCTTTAACCCATGTAACGAGCTTTTAGCTAATGACTCCCAAACCAGTTGGTTTTAGGGCATTAGGTGTTGAGACACCCCTACGAGCTTAGTAACTCGGGTCGCAGATACTGATATGTAGATAGTGCAATGTTTGATTCCCTTAAGCTTTTCTCCTCAACCCATGTAACAAGCGTTTGACCAATAGCTCCCAAGTTAGTTGACTTTAGGGTATTAGGTGTTAAAACACCCTTTCGGGCTTAATTTCTTAGGTCAGGGAGGCTACGAAACCAAACTTATCTACATTTTTATTATTATCATTTTTTTTTCTTTTTTTTTAATTATATACTATCCCTTTTCCTTAGTTGTTACCTTTAACAAAAGAACATAAATAATGTAATAATCCAATATGCAACCCATAATCATATGTTAAAGTGTGTGTGTGTGTAAATTAAGGTTTAAGAATATATGTTACATAAGTATATGAGCAAAATTAAGTGATAACAATGTGAGAGTTTGTAAACCTGAATATTTCAAGAAGTATTATGATAAACCTTATTAAAAATGGTTACTATGATGCGTCTCAAGAGTCATAAAAGTTCTCCTTACTCTGCCATCATAGTAACAACAATTTTGCACATGCTTTATGAAATAGAAAACACAGTTTTTTTTTACTACTACTACCCTCTCCCCCCAACTAAAACAAGACATTGTCCTCAATGTTTAAAGGTAGAAAGATAGAGTATAGAAGATATCACCTGAAATAACGAACATTGACAAACCTGAAACATACTGAAACAAATATAAGTAACAACAAAACACAATAATAAAATCAAAAGACACAAAGATTCACAAATGAAGGCTCAAATCCAATCTAAGCTTTTTACGGCTTTCCTCATTGATCAATTTATGCAACTCATGGAGGGATCAATCACAGGAATGAAAGATTGTAGTTGGTCAATCAATTGTTTAGCAGTAGCAGCAGAGATTATGATTTTTCATGTAGAAGATGTTAGAAATTCCTGTTCCACAGCATAATCAAGAAAAGACAACAACTTATCATAATAACCATTAACATTTAACAAACCTATGGGTTTATGGTGAATATGCAGTTGGGCCCAAGAGGAAATATGAAAGATCTCTTCCAATGTGCCTAGACCACCTGGTAAGGCAATGAAGGCATCAACATGGTTAAACATTGCATTCATTCAAACAGACATTGTGGAGACTTGAAGTTCCTCTCCAATTATTTTTCCAATGATGTCCCCTTTTGCTAAAGCTTCGGGGACAACCCCCAAAACTTAACTACCTTCTAAAAATGCAGCTATTGACACACCTCCCATTAACCCAAGACTACCTCCCCCATACACTAAATGAATCTTTCTCTCAGCTAGCACCTGACCAAGATGATTTGCTGATTCTAAAAATTCCTTTTCTTTCCCAAGACTAGATCCACCAAAAACACAAATATTTCTTATATGATGACCTGAGGAACTTGCCATTTCTACACACTTTTGTATTTGTTGAATGTATGAGTTGAGTAGAAATGAAAGGAAGGAAGAGAGGATTTTATAGATGAGAAATTAGAAAGACAATCATACCACCTATATGTAGGCCAGCTAGAGTCTCACACTCTCTCTCTCTATCTTTATTTATTTATTTATTTACTTTTGAAAAAGCATGTATATGTACAGGTAGTTATGATTGTGGCTCACATCTTCCCTTGGTTTTACGTCCAAGAATGGCTTAAACACCCTCTATGGGTCGGGGATAGGCTTCCCATCCAGTTTTCTTAAAAACTGGCAAACAAGGTCTTTTTTAGTCAGATTCCCAACAGTATGTCAAGCATGTTCTTTATAAAAATGGGTTCATAAGTCATGAATTGCACAATACTTATCTCAACTATGATGAGACTTAAGAGTCAAAAGAAGATTATCTAAAGACTCTCTGTGTTTTGAAATAAATCCCACCTTTTGAAAATTTTCACAAGTTTTATGGGATGCATATGATTCCTTGAATATGGTGGGCTAGTAAAATCTACTTTGTAAGATTTCTACAGTCCTTTTTTTTAACGAGAAATGATCCCCACGTGCCTTAGAGTGACAAAATTTAATGAAATTACTTACCTTATTATCAGGAATGCTTTTTTGAAATATTTGATCAGGACAATAATTGAATAAGTAAGGGTTATCCCAATTTTGCACGTTGCTTAAAAGTTTTCTTTTGTCTTCGGTACTCTAGTGAGCTGGCAAAAATCCTGAAGCAAGAAAATTGATATTTTTAGCAAACCAAGGCATTGAACTAAGAGAAAGTAGGGATTTATCAGGAAAGTAATCATCGATTAGTGTGATGTCGGGTGTCGAATCTGTTGTCACTTTTGATAAAAGATCCGCATCAATATTTTTGGTGCCTTTTTCATCCTTGACTTCTTCATGATTGGTCATGGCATGAGAAAATAGAAGTGCTGACAGGGAATCAGTCTTTTCTTTGCAATG
>NW_011503461.1:8966-10529 GCF_000495115.2 Populus euphratica
TTTCTTTGCAATATTCAGATTCAACCCCTTCCTTACCCTTAGAGATTGACTCATCATCTTTCTCACAAGGTTTAAGAATTGGTTTTTGAATAACCTTACCACTACGAAGAGTGATGACTAATTTGACTTGATCCATGTGTTGACTTCCAAAACTACTTGCATTTGCATTGTATTGCTCCTTGGGATTTTGCTGTGGTTGAGATGGAAACTTACCTTTCTCTTGAAAATTGAGAGCAGATGTGAATTTTGCAAGAGTATCTTTAAAATCTGTTATGTTTTGAGCAAGTTGAGTGTTGATTGTCTCTTGCTTTTCAATGAATGCATACAAAGTTTCCTCAAAATTTCTTCTAGGAGGTGGAGAATAAAAAGGTGTATATCCATAAGAATTTTGGAAATTATGGTGTCCTTGAAACTGTGGTGGTGAAGTTTGTGCATTGTCACTTTTCCAACTAAAATTTTGGTGATTTCTCCAACCAGGATTGTATGTTTGCAAGTATGAGTTAAGATTGGGCCTTTCGAAACTATTTAAAGCATGAGCTTGTTCATAGAGACATTTCTTAAAAGAAGGCAAGGTTGGACATTTATTAGTTGAGTGTTCATTTGTTTCACATATTTGACACACAATGTTTTCAATAGATTTTAATTGGCCACTCTTTTTCAATTCTAGTGCCTCAACTTTTCTAGCTAAAGATGCAAACTTCGCTTGGAGGTCATGATCTTCCCTAAGGTTGTACATACCTCCACTAGATGTATGAGGTTGAGTTTTACTCGGTGTCTCATAAGTATCTGCGGTGTCCCAATTTTGAGCATTTTCAGCTAACAAGTCTAAGTACTCCATTGCTTCATCAGGGTCTTTATCTTCAAAAGTTCCATTGCACATCAATTCAACCATTTGCTTATCTCTAAGTGTTAACCCTTCCTAGAAATGTGAAACCAATCTCCATGTTTCAAAACCATGATGAAGACAAGTACTAAGCAAGTCTCGATACCTATCCCAATATTGGTAAAATGTTTCTCCTAGTTTTTGAGTGAAAGTAGTGATTTGTTTTTTGAAAGAGTTTGTTCTATGAGATGGGAAAAACTTCTTTAAAAATTGTTGTTGCATTTCATCCCAAGCACGAATGGATCCTGGTCTTAAATTTTACAGCCATGTTTTAGCTTTATCTTTTAATGAAAAAGGAAAAAGCTTTAATCTGATGGTGTTCATGCTACAATTTAAATTAAATGTGTTGCAGACCTCCTCAAATTCTCTTAAATGTAAGTATGGATTTTCCAATTCTAAGCCATGAAAAGAAGGTAAAAGTTGAATAATGCCCGGTTTAAAATTAAAATGAAATGCATCGGGAGGAAAAACTATGCATGATGGTGCACTTGTTCTTGTGGGATTCATGTGGTCTCTAAGTGTTCTAGCACGGTTATTCTCATTATTCTCATTATGAAGTCATTGATTATCTTCTTCGGCCATATTTTTTTGAAAATGATGAGGATATCCTACAAAGTCTACCACTTGATGTACGTGACCACACTCTCATGCACGTGTAGGAATAAAATAAAAAAGAAGAA
>NW_011503442.1:0-10638 GCF_000495115.2 Populus euphratica
AGATTAGGGCTACAAGATATGTTGAGCAGCCATGGGATGAGGATTTCTCTGTTTACTAGTGTTAATCAAGCTGATTCTGAAGCTAGCATAGAGAAGAAACACTTTAATTCCCAAGCTGCTAATGTTTCAAAAATGAATCATGTGTTGGGTTCTAATGGAATGATTGAAGCTGCGTCGGAGTTAAAATTTGGCAATCAGTTTCAAATTGGTTCAAGGGTGCTTATTTGCCTATAATTGGAGCTTAAAGATGGGAAGAGCCCTTAATGGTTCTTTTGATGCTGGACTACTTGAATTTGGGTTGATAATGCAAATAAGTTAAGAAATTGATGCTGTTTACGTCAGAACAGTAGATAAATTTGAACCCGAATTTGAAGTCATCTATTGCATGTGAAAATAAGACTAATCTAGGTGGATTTCAAGTTCAGAACCTGATCTTTCCAGATTGTGCAACCATGATTGCATTGGACTATTGTGTAAGAAGTTATAGCCATTTTAAATTTGGTCTATTTATGTTTCAATTAAAGTCAGAAAATGTGTGCTAGTGTAATTTGTCTGGTTACTTTGTCAAAGTCCAAGTTTTGGGCTTGATTTCTGTCATGTTGAATTCTCCTAAGTGTGGAGGGATGTTCCATTATAAATATGGCATCAGAATATGTAATAAACAACTTTTGGCCAATATTTGAACTTAATTCCGAGAATTAAGAGTTATTCTTCCAAATTGATTTGTGAAGAACCCTACCTGACTTATCACTCTTCAATCACAAAAGTGTGGCGTCAAAATCCTAGATTGATCTTTGTGGCGTCCAGATCGACTTATCAAAGTATCACTCTAGTTTATCCTCTATTTTTATTTACCTTAAAAATACTATAATCTAGCCTAAACACCAGAAGAAAGACAATACAACCAGACCCATCCTTCATCCAGTTTCGTCAGATTCATTGTTGCTGATTTTTGAATCATTCACGGCACAACATGTCTCCTCGTGAACTCTTCAAAACAAGAGGAGAGGTAGGATTTTCATCTTCATAACAATCAACATTGCTCACATCTGATGCAGCCTTCTCATTTATATTACAATCAGAAATATTTGTACCAGATGTCGAACAACCTTTCTCATTACAATTACGCACTTTAGATGCCAAAGGGCCATTCTCACCACTCACAGAACCCTTATTTCATTTAGCAACTACCTGCCATTGAAACTGATTCTGCTTCTTATCTGCAGATTTAGAGTTCGCAGCTCCTACTTTCCTCTTACCCTCTGCCTCCATTGTAAGATTATCACCCTTATTAGTAGCACATATCGCTGTTGTGTGTCCAAAGACATTACAATTATTGCACTTCGACGGTATCCATTCATAATCAGCTGAAATTGTTATGAATAACCCATTTGGACAGCGAAGGTCGTATTCCTTAACCAACGTCTTCGTAACATCTATCTCAACACAAACTCTTGCGTAGCTAAGCCTTTGATGCAACAATGTAGTATGATCAGCATGAAGAGGAACCCCAATAGCACTCGCTACACAACTCAACCCCTTAATAGTCCAATACTCAAGAGGAACATTATACAGCCTAACCCATACCGGAACTTTGACCAAATCACCTTTCAAAAATTGCATGTTCGGTTGCCAACGTTTAAGCACCAAAGGTCTGCTTGCCATGTGCCATGGGGCTCTTTCCAGCACATTAGTGGCATGATCAACAGAATCAAAAGTGAATAGGAAGAAACCATTATTCGAAGATAAAACTTCTGATAGACCGTAGGAGCCCCAGATTCTTTTGGCAATAGAATTAACAACGGGATATGGTAATTTCTGACCCACAAAATGACCAACTAGGGTGGATTTCCAAATTTCGTAGCCATCCTCAAACACATCAAGTGGAGGAGCTACTGTCACACGACCATCAATCATAGCAGGGGGAGCAAAATGCAGATTACGAACTAGAGAAATACCAAGGTTCTTGCTACCCTCATTGTTAATAACATCAGAACCCTTCAAAGCATTTAAAAAATTCAATTTGGGGCTAAGGTTTAGCTGGTCTTGTTGCTAAGACCCTACCTTCAACTCATCAACTTTAGAACCCAACACATGATTCATTTTTGAAACAACATTAGAAGCTTGGGAATTAGAGTGTTTCTTCTCTATGCTAGCTTCAGAATCAGCTTGATTAACACTAGTAAACTGAGAGATCCTCATCCCATGGTTGTTCAACATATCTTGTAGCTCTAATCTTAATATATGTCCAGACTTGACTTCATTGTGTTGTTCATTGTTAGAGGTAACCAATGGAACAGAATCCACAGCAGAACATAAGGACATTATAGCAGCATACAAATACTAGAGATACCAAATTCTAAGAAGAGAAACTGAGTCTAAGTGATGCGAACCTCGTGATCAAGTAAATTAGGTTTGATAGGAGTGTGACAGAAAGATAACTTGTTCCTAGGCACTAGCACTATTGAAAACAGAAACCCCCACCCAACGAATATTGATTCGCGAACGAGAAGTATAAGGATGGCACCACGAAGACAGTTGTTCTTCGATAAGTCGTTTTCAGTTCTTTAGAGAACCAAGGAAGGGAGATTATCCCACCAACACACAATAAGTGCAGCAAAGAAGTTTTATTAATCTGAAAATTGCGTAACCTTTACATGTTTGGGTTATGCCTTTATTTATACTGAATTTGAACTTAAAGAAACCCTAATGGAGTGGGTTGCGTGATACCATGTGATCACGAGATTCACATCAATTGGCATCTTTGCGTGTGGGTTGCGTGACCATGTGATCACGAGGTTCGCATCACTAAGAAGTAACCTAAGCTCAGAAACAACAACAACTTAATCTCAGAAACACCAATATCATCAAAATATACCACCTCTTTTTTAAGAACACCAATCTCTTTATCTCTCTCCCTCTTATACCACCTCTCCTTTTGAATTTGCCTTTTCTTTTGCCATAGCACCTCATCAAATTACATTAAATCCATTTGGTTTCTATGCTACTAAAAATCTTCTTAGTAGCCTATGGTCTTATCCTTATAGATTGCAATGGTTGAATGAATGTGGTGAAGTGAGGGTTACTAAGCAGGTTTTGATTGCGTTTGCTATTGGGAAGTATTCTGATGAGATTTTATGTGATGTCGTCCCGATGCATGCTAGTCACTTGCTTTTGGGGCGTCCATGGCAGTTTGATCGGAAAGCGATTCATGATGGGTTCAGAAATAGGTTCACTATTGTAAAGGATGGTAAAACCATCACTCTTGTACCTCTTTCTCCAAAACAAGTGTATGATGATCAAATCAAATTAAAAAAGGAATGTGAGGATGGGAAGAGTGAAAATTCACGTGAGGACAATGGTGAGAGAAAACCATCAGATTCGGCTAAATCTAAATCATTAATTAAACCGGTTGAGAGTGGAGGTAAAAACCGAGGAGTGAAGAAAGTAAGCTTGTGTGATGATAATAGTGTGGAAAAATTAAAGAAACAACCTAATTTTTATGCAAAAGGATCTCAAATCAGATCTGCATTTTTTACTAATAAGCCAATGATCTTACTTGTGTATAAGGAGGCTTATTTTAACACTAACGATCTTGATTCTGCTATTCCTAGTGTGGCTGTTTCTTTGATGCAGGAGTTTGATGATGTATTCCCTGAAGACATCCTTAATGGATTACCACCATTAAGGGGGATTGAACATCAAATTGATCTTCTGCCCGGAGCTTCAATTCCTAACCGTCCAGCCTATAGAAGCAACCCCGAGGAGACGAAGGAGCTTCAAAGGCAAGTAGATGAGTTGATGATGAAGGGGTACATTCGTGAGAGTATGAGTCCTTGTGCTGTGCCAGTGCTACTTGTGCCTAAAAAGGATGGAACATGGAGGATGTGTGTTGATTGTCGTGCTGTCAATAACATAACGGTAAAGTATCGACATCCTATTCCTAGGCTTGATGACATGCTAGATGAGTTACATGGATCATGTATTTTCTCTAAGATTGACTTAAAAAGTGGGTACCATCAAATTAGGATGAAAGAGGGTGATGAGTGGAAAACTGCATTTAAGACTAAGCATGGTTTATATGAATGGTTAGTCATGCCGTTTGGACTTACAAATGCGCCTAGCACGTTTATGCGTTTAATGAATCATGTCTTGCGTGCATTTATAGGTAAGTTTGTTGTTGTGTATTTTGATGACATTTTGATCTATAGCAAGAACTTAAATGAGCATCTTGATCATTTGCGTAATGTACTTAGTGTGTTGCGTAGTGAGCGATTATATGCTAATCTTAAGAAGTGTACCTTTTGCATGGAAAAAATTGTGTTTCTTGGCTATGTCGTTACTGCACAGGGTATCGAGATGGATGAGGAGAAAGTTAAAGCCATCCGAGATTGGCCTACACCAAAATCGGTAAATGAGGTAAGGAGTTTTCATGGACTTGCTAGTTTTTATAGAAGGTTTGTGAAGGATTTTAGTACTATTGCTGCACCTTTAACTGAAATTGTGAAAAAGTCTGTTGGATTCAAATGGAATGATGCACAAGATGAGGCTTTTAAATTGTTGAAGGATAAGCTTTGTTCGGCACCTGTTTTAGCTTTGCCAGACTTTACAAGAGCTTTTGAAGTAGAATGTGATGCGTCAGGTATCGGAATAGGAGCTGTGTTAATGCAGGATAGGAGGCCCATTGCATATTTCAGCGAAAAACTTAATGGGGCAGCCTTGAATTACCCTACATATGACAAGGAACTCTATGCCTTGGTAAGAACTTTAGAGACGTGGCAACATTACCTGTGGCCCAAGGAGTTTGTCATACATTCTGATCATGAATCATTGAAGCACTTGAAAGGGCAAGGTAAATTGAGTAGGAGACATGCCAAATGGGTTGAATTTATTGAAACATTTCCGTATGTGATCAAGTATAAGCAAGGGAAAGAAAACATTGTGGCTGATGCACTTTCACGCAGGTATGTTCTTTTATCTACTTTGGATGCTAGATTTCTAGGATTTGAACACATAAAAGAATTGTACAAGGATGATAGTGATTTTGCTAATGTTTACAATGCTTGCGAAACTTCAGCTTTTGGAAAGTTTTATAGACTTGATGGATATTTGTTTAAAGAGAGTCGTTTGTGTGTTCCATTAAGTTCTATGCGTGAATTGCTTGTACGTGAAGCACATGGAGGCGGGTTGATGGGGCATTTTGGTGTTGTTAAGACTTTGGATGTGTTGCACGAGCATTTTTATTGGCCTAAAATAAAAAAAGATGTGCAACGCATATGTGATAAATGCATAACTTGTAGGAAAGCAAAGTCTAGGACTCAACCGCATGGCTTGTATACCCCTTTGTCTGTACCGAAAGAACCTTGGGTAGACATTTCGATGGACTTTGTCTTGGGTTTACCTAGGTCAAAACGGGGGAGGGATTCCATCTTTGTAGTTGTTGATAGGTTTTCAAAGATGGCACATTTCATTCCATGTCATAAAACTGACGATGCAACTAACATTGCTGATTTGTTCTTTAGGGAGATAGTACGACTTCACGGGGTCCCTAAGAGCATTGTTTCTGATAGAGATGTTAAGTTCCTTAGCTATTTTTGGAAGGTGTTATGGGGAAAAATGGGTACTAAACTGTTGTTTTCAACTACTTGTCACCCCCAAACAGATGGACAAACCGAAGTAGTTAATAGGACCTTAACACAACTTTTGCGTGTTGTCATTCAAAAGAACTTAAAGAATTGGGAAGATTGTTTGCCATTTATAGAGTTTGCATATAATCGTAGTGTGCACTCTACTACTGAATTTTCACCATTTGAAATTGTGTATGGATTTAACCCTTTAACTCCAATGGATTTGATTCCTTTGCCTATTGATGAAAGGGTTAGTTTGGATGGTAATCGTAAAGCACAGGTGGTGAAAACTCTTCATGAGAGTGTGCAACAACAGATTGAAAAGAGGAATCGCGTGTATGCGACCAAAGCCAATAAGGGGTGCAAACATGTTGTCTTTCAGCCTGGCGATTGGGTTTGGGTGCATATGCGCAAGGAGAGATTTCCGGCCTAGAGGAAGTCAAAGCTACAACCACGAGGAGATGGGCCGTTTCAGATCCTTGAGAGGATCAATGACAACGCTTATAAAGTTGATTTGCCAGGTGAGTATAGTGTTAGTGCTACCTTTAATGTTTCTGATCTTACTCTGTTTGATGTAGGTGATGATTCGAGGTCGAATCCTTTTGAAGAGAGAGGGGATGATGCGGATCAGCCTAACACCAAGCATAATCATGCCAACAACCCATTGGAGGTGCCAATTGGGCCAATCACAAGAGCTAGGGCTAAGAAGCTTAAAGAAGCATTGAATGGGCTTGTTCAGAATATATGGAACAAAATGGACCTAGAGAGGCTTGGAACATTTAAGGAGCATGAAGAACAGCCTTTAATTCATTTAGTTCAGGTCCAAGAAGAGCCCAATTCATGTGGAACAAGGGGTTGATGTGTCCGGCCCAATACCAGCCTTGTTAGGCTTGTCTTTTCTAATACTACAAGGATAAAGAGTCAGCAATTTATTCTCCTAACTAAGTAAGGAAGTTGGCCAAATCTTATTCCTATAGAGGGGAGGACTATTTAATGCTTTTCCTCACTTAGGAAGGAAAGTAATTAAATCAGCAACAAAGGAGGAAATTTGTTTTCTTATTTGTCCAAGTTAAACAAGGAATTCCAAGCTAATCAAGGACATCAAAGGGGGCAACAACACAAATTTTCCAAATCAGATTTTTCCAATTTTGTTTAGGATTTGTTAAGGGTGACAAATCTGATTCTAGCTTATTTAGGATGATATTTTCGTATTTTTAGTATTTTCTTCTTAGTTTTTGGGTTATTATTACTTATTTGGGTCAATTGTAAGTGGGCTACATATAAGTCCACCTAAGGGAGGTCCATTAGGGTTTCTTTAAGTTCAAATTCAGTATAAATAAAGGCATAACCCAAACATGTAAAGGTTACGCAATTTTCAGATTAATAAAACTTCTTTGCTGCACTTATTGTGTGTTGGTGGGATAATCTCCCTTCCTTGGTTCTCTAAAGAACTGAAAACGACTTATCGAAGAACAACTGACTTCGTGGCGTCATCCTTATACTTCTCGTTCGCGAATCAATATTCGTTGGGTGGGGGTTTCTGTTTTCAATAGTGCTGGTGCCTAGGTACAAGTTATCTTTGTGTCACACTCCTATCAAACCTGATTTACTTGGCTTTCCGGGAATTGGCATCTTTGCGTGTGGGTTGCGTGACCATGTGATCACGAGGTTCGCATCATTTGGTATCAGAGCCTGGCTCCATTAATCAGGTTATATCCTCCTGAAATTTTCGTTTCTTGTTAATTCCGCAAAAAAATTCCTTAGTATCCAATTTCTTCTTCTCCTCGAATTTGCGGCATATAAAAAGGAAAAAAAAAATTGTTATTTCATTCTGTTATTGTTCAAAATATATCAGTAACATAAAAAAAAACAGAGAGAGAGAAAAGAGAAAAGAAAAGAAAAATTGTTCAAAAAGACGTTTATTAGATTCTGCCGCAGAAAACTAAACAAGGGATAATTGGATCAAATCAACTCGGAATTAGCTCAAATTTGATATTCGAATTACTGGGGTCCTAATCGAATTACATGTCAAATTTGGGGTCAATTGGATATCATTTGCTTTGGGTTTCAAATTCGGGTCTATTCAGGTCTGATTCATAACGTTTTTACGTCAGTATATCAAACGTTGTCATAAATTGCTCAAACCTTATATTCTGTCTATTTGGGTTGATATCGCACTATATCTGAAATTTTAACTCAATTGAACATTATTTACTTTAGGTTCCAGATTCGGACTTAACTTGTCGTAAACGAGTCTGTCTTGCGTCACCGTTTCAAAATTCGCTTGCTTTTTGTTGATTTCGTTTCTTGCAGTTTATTTTCATCAAATTGAATGTATCATCCGTGATAAGCTGGATTTGATGAGGAACGTTCTACCAACAAATGAAAATAAAAGAATCCAACGAGCCTGGAGGGTTAATAACATAGATTCTTCATTTGATATTTAGTTGGTTGTATTAGTTTCCCTAACAAATCAAGTTAGGTCTTGAGTTTTCAGTTCGGTGGCTAGCATGTAGCCATTTATTGTTTTACGTTTCTGTTCTCATTGTAAATCGGGGGTATGCCCCTTATAATCTTTGTATCGTTTTCCTTTAATATATACGTCAA
The DNA here is from genome assembly GCF_000495115.2 of Populus euphratica. Classification (NCBI taxonomy): domain Eukaryota; kingdom Viridiplantae; phylum Streptophyta; class Magnoliopsida; order Malpighiales; family Salicaceae; genus Populus; species Populus euphratica. Next base: position 8,235 of record NW_011503442.1, read on the forward strand.
CTTACCAAAAAAAAAGATAATCTCCCTTCCATGGTTCTCTAAAGAACCAAAACACGACTTCTCGAAGAGCAACTATCTTCATGGCATCATCCTTGTACTTCTTGTTCGGGAATCAATATTTGTTGGGTGGGGGTTTTTTTCGTTTCCAATAGTGTTGGTGCCTAGGTATAAGTTATCTTTGTGTCACACTCCTATTAAACCTGATTTACTTGGCTTTCCAGTACTTGTATTTTTAGTGTTCATTATACTAAGCTTTATTTTTTCAACTCAGATTTATAAAGTTAGTTAGAGTCAATTTTTACTTCTATACAAATAATGAAGTAATTTTGACATTCCTTTCACTTTGTTGATTTCGAGTTCATCAATCTATAATTTCCCCTCAAAAACTCTCATGCTACCTCATTTAATACCAACCTCAAATTAATCATTCAATAACACATGTAGATTGTTGAGGGTTTTTGTTGTCTCCTTGTCTTCATTTTCAAATACTAATTATTGAAAATTAAAACATACAAAATATTTGAACCCTATCTCTTTCTTGAATCAAAATTAAAATATACAGTGCTTTTCGAGCACTGTAGGAGGCTTGTATGTTGTTTTCTAGCCATAGACAATGATGCGAACCTCGTGATCACGTGGTCACGCAACCCACATGCAAAGACGCCAATTCCCGGAAAGCCAAGTGATGTGCATCATGGGAATGATAATCCATCTCGTAAAGGTAAATCAAATATGCAAGAGGATTCAGATGGTCCAATGACAAGAGTGAGAGCGAAACAACTACAAAGGACCTTGACGAGTCAGATTGGAATGATTGAAGCTGCGTCGGAGTTAAAATTTGGCAATCAATTTCAAATTGGTTCAAGGGTGCTTATTTGCCTACAATTGGAGCTTAAAGATGGGAAGAGCCCTTAATGGTTCTTTTGATGCTGGACTACTTGAATTTGGGTTGATAATGCAAATAAGTTAAGAAATTGATGCTGTTTACGTCAGAACAGTAGATAAATTTGAACCCGAATTTGAAGTCATCCATTGCATGTGAAAACAAGACTAATCTAGGTGGATTTCAAGTTCAGAACGTGATCTTTCCAGATTGTCCAACCATGATTGCATTGGACTTTTGTGCAAGAAGTTATAGCCATTTTAAATTCGGTCTGTTTATGTTTCAATTAAAGTCAGAAAATGTGTGCTAGTGTAATTTGTCTGGTTACTTTGTCAAAGTCCAAGTTTTGGGCTTGATTTCTGTCATGTTGAATTCTCCTAAGTGTGGAGGGATGTTCCATTATAAATATGGCATCAGAATATGTAATAAACAACTTTTGGCCAATATTTGAACTTAATTCCGAGAATTAAGAGTTATTCTTCCAAATTGATTTGAACTTAACGGGGAAGATGTAATCAACGCTGTTAGCTCCTTCTTTCAAACTCGTAGAATGCTTAAGGAAATGAATGCTACATCCATTTCCTTTATTCCTAAAGTTGCTAATCCTACGAGGTTGACAAATTTTCGTCCTATATCTTGCTGCAATATCGTGTACAAATGCATCGCTAAGATTCTAGCTGGGAGAATCAAAGTTGTTTTGTCGCCCTTAGTCGGTCCGTATCAGACTGCTTTTATCTCTTGACGGAGAATCAGCGACAACATTCTTTTGTCTGAAGAACTCATGAAAGGCTATCATAAATCTATAAGACCTGCCCGTTGTGCTATGAAAGTAGATCTGATAAAGGCTTATGACTCGGTTCGGTGGGATTTCGTTGACACTACGTTAACAAAAATGGGATTCCCTAGAATAGTCATTGAGTGGATCATTGTTTGTGTTACATCATGTCAATTCTCTATTAATGTCAATGGTGAGCTTGCAGGTTACTTTCAAAGAGGGAGAGGGCTGAGACAACGTGATCGACTTTCTCCATATTTGTTTGTCCTATGTATGGAAATCCTTTCGGGGCTATTCTGGAAGATGAGTGCCAACCAAAACTTCAAGTTCCACTGGAGATTCAAGAAGGACAACATTTCTAATCTTTGTTTGCTGACGACTTGATGATTTTTAGCAAAGGAGATGCAAACTCAATTCGTATGATCAAAACTGTGCTCACAAAGTTTCAAGATCTACCAAGTCTATATCCAAGTCCAAACAAAAGTGACATCTTCTTGAGCGGTGTGTTACATGCTGAGAGGGAAGAAATTATTCGTATTCTGGGGTTTAGCGAGGGGGAGCTCCCTATGAAATATTTGGGAGTGCCTCTTATCTCATCCAGACTAAAGGCTATTTATTGTAAGGGCTTGGTGGATCGAATCACCTCTAAAGTTCGACATTGGACTTGTAGAACACTTTTGTATGCAAGACGAGTACAACTGATTAATTCAGTTTTATTTTCCATCCAGGTCTATTAGGCATCTCTC
>NW_011503436.1:0-3107 GCF_000495115.2 Populus euphratica
ACATGACATTGAAGATGAATATTTTCAACATTTGCAAGCAACCTGAAGATAATAATGAATTACAAGAAGTAGATCATATTAAGGAATTAGTTTATGATCAACTTGAATCTACTTTAAGTAAAAATGAGTTAGATGAATCAGAAGATTTGCAAATGATTTATTCTCAAGAAGAAATCACGGATGAAAAACAACCCAAAAATATTGATGCGGATCTTTTATCAAAAGTGACAACAGATTCGACATCCAACATCACACCAATCGATGATTACTTTCCTAACAAATCCATACTTTCTCTTAGTCCAATGCCTTGGTATGATAAAAATAACAATTTTCTTGCTTCATGAGATTTGCCAACTAATTCGAGTACCCAAGATAAAAGAAATTTTGTGAGCGACGTGCAAAACTTTTATTAGGATGACCCTTACTTATTCAAATATTGTCCTAATCAAATATTTCGAAGATGCATTCCCGACAATGAGGTAAGTAGTGTTATTAAATTTTATCATTCGGAGGCATGTGGAGGTCATTTCTCATCAAGACAACTGCAAAGACCTTACAAAGTGGATTTTATTGGCCCACCATGTTCAAGGACTCATATGCATTCTGCAAAGCTTGTGAAAATTGTCAAAAGTCAGGATTCATTTCAAAACATAAAGAATCATTAGATAATCATTAGATAATACTTTGCTTGTTAAATGAATAATCTAGATTTATGTTGTATAACACTTGGTACAACAAATGCTTGGCACTTTCATAGCTCATATTGTATGATATAACTGACACCTGAGCTATGAAAGGAACTTGATTTGTTGTTAACATAAGTTATAATCATGAATGCCTAATGAGATTTACAAGTATTAGCATTAATCGAATAAGATAACTAATGTGATCATGTTAATAATTTATAATTTGATTGGAACCTCCTTTGTGTGTAGTTTCCAATTGAATAATAAGAGTTTATACTATACTTGTTTGACATACCATTAGTGGAACCTCTAACCTTGACATTTGTTATTATCATTGTTTAATCCTTACATTAATATTTCATCTCAAAGTTCTCATATTCTTCTTCTTCTTCTTCTCTTTCTTTTTTATTACTACTACTACTACTACTATTATTATTGTTGTTGTTTATAATTGTTGTTTATAATTTGTACAATTAACCTCCCCGTGGTTTGACCCCGGTCTTACCAGGTTATTTATTACTTCGACACTCTTGCACTTGAGAGAAAACATTAATCTTTTAGTGGTGTCACCGTACAGTCCCGTGAACAACCAACCTGCTCCTCTTCCTCCACCGTTAATCTAGTTTAATTTTATTTTTGAAACACATTAAATTTATGATGAATATTGTTTAACATTATTTTTATATTTTTAATGTTTAATACAATGTTATTTAGTTAATAAGTTTTTTTACTATTAATAAATATTTTTTTTAATATTTTAAATCAATACCGACAACCTTATAGATGAAACCGAGCTGTTGGTATTTTACCAAGAGTTACAAAAAAATTACCACCCATGCTATACTTACCGATGAATATATTTTATTGATGTTTACTATTGATATTAATGACAGATATATTCCTCGGTGTTGTACAAAGAGTTTTGAAATATTTACTGTCATGCCACAATCACAAACGGCCAGTCCTTCTGTGATTTACCTTTGGAAATACAAACAAAATAAGTTCGTGGGTAAAGTTCTCACAGGAAATATTTTTTTTGCATGCTTCCCCCATCTATAAGACTGTTGGTGTTTGGTTTTTTTTTTCCCCGACCGAAGTAGCTACTAAAATGAGAATTACCAACAATCAATATTTCAATAGAAGGATTTTGTTGGTGAGGCTATCAGTAAAAATGTTACTGATGAATTGTGTGTCTTACACTGACGGAATGCATCCATCGGTAAAACTATTTAATAGTGTAGTGATCTTTCATAAATAAAGCCATATTATGCTATATATAAGCTTCCTTTACTAAAGTAGGAGAGATGGGGGGGAAAGGAGAAAAGGGAGAGAGAAAAAAAAAAGAAGAAGAAAAAAAGATAAAAAAGAAGGAGAAAGGAAAAGTAACGAAAGAAAGAAGAAAAGAGAAAGGAAGGAAGAGTAACGAGAGAGAGAACCGAAACGACACTATCGAAAGCAAAAAAACACAGAGGTAGGGACGTGAACTCAACCAGCATAACAATCCTTCATCGCCATCTCCCTCATCATCTCTATAGAGAGCATCAATAGAAGGAAAGAAAAAAAAAACAGAGACCAAAACCAGCGTGGTCATCGTTTTTGTTGTCCCCAAAAGTAGTGAGCACAAGCTGTGCTTAGAAGTTTTAGCACCGTTGTCTTTGTTCGTTTTAGTTACCGGAGAGGGAGAGAAAAAAACATAGAAAATGAGGCAGAATAGAGGAGAACAAAGGGAAAGAAGATACATAAGAAGAACCTATGAACAAAGGTAGCAGAAGGCAAAAAAAACTTGATCACTAACAAACCAAGTATGCTATCTTCTATTATCAGCTTTTACATGCATTCATAGTTGCATTTGTTATTGTTCAAGTGAAAGTTAATTCACTTGAATAAGAAATAGGCAAGGCATGTGTATTTATTTAATTATTTTTATATTGTAAAAATACAAATCTTATATTTAGAATACCCAGTTTTCTACGCAAAATGCGGCACACGCACATGACCAATACCCTAACATATTTTGAATTTCCTCTTTTTTTTTAAGAAAAAAAACATATATTTGAAGTTTAAAAGAAAATGTGTTTTAGTATGGATTTCTTAAACACAACAAATTATTTTCTTGCATCCTAGATTTTACATGTTTGTAAAACTCCAAAGGGTGTTAGCCAATATTCTAAAAAAATGAAAAAAAATCTTATTTTTGAGATAATTTGTCTATTATTCACCGTTAAAGTTTGGATAAAGAAATCTCAAATGGATGAATATCCAAAATATTATTGAGAATAACTGATTAGTACTTAAAAGTGCATTTTTATCATGATTTTATATCATCATTTTGCACTTGAAGTATCAATAACTCCTTAACTAAAGCATGTTTTATAATAATATATCAAATAATATAAGATACCTTTAATTTGTGGTAAATAT
>NW_011503436.1:3161-10143 GCF_000495115.2 Populus euphratica
TGACACGACCAAAAGATTGATATCTTCTCCCAAGTGCAGGAATGTCGAATTAATAAATAACCTGGCAAGACCGGGGTCGAACCACAGGGAGGTTAATTGTACAAATTATAAACAACAATTATAAACAACAACAATAGCAATAATAACAATAATAACAATAACAACAACAACAACAACAATAATAATAATACTAGTAGTAGTAGTAATAGTAGTACTAATAATAATAATAATAATAATAATAATAATAATAATAATAATAATAATAATAAAGAAAGAGAAGAAGAAGAAGATGATGAGAACTTGGAGATGAAAAATTAATGTAAGGATTAAACAATAATAATAACAAATGTCAAGGTTAGAGGTTCCACTAATGGTATGGAATATTAACGTAAAGATTTAACAACGATAACAATAAATTTCAAGGTTAGAGGATCCACTAATGGTATGTCAAACAAGTATAGTATAAACTCTTATTAGTTAATTGGAAACCACACACGAAGGAGGTTCCAATCAGATTATAGATTGTTAACATGATTACTACTACTACTACTAATATTATTATTATTATTATTATTACTACTACTACTACTACTACTACTACTACTACTACTACTACTACTACTACTACTACTACTACTACTACTACTACTACTACTACTACTACTACTACTACTACACTATTATTATTGTTGTTGTTGTTATTATTATTGTTGTTGTACTATTGTCGTTTATAATTTGTATAATTAACCTCCCTGTGGTTCGGCCTCGGTCTTACCGGGTTATTTATTACTTCGACACTCCTGCACTTGGGAGAAGACATCAATCTTTTAGTTGTGTAAAGTTTTTGGCGCCGTTGCCGGGGAGGTAAGTTTTGTATAAATTATAATATTTATTTTATTTTCTTTTTTCACTTTTCTTGTATATAACTTTGTTTCTTTTCTCTTGTTTCTTCTTCTTTTGTTTTCTTCTTCCTTTTATTCTATTTCTACACGTGCATAAGAGTGTGGTCACGTACATCAAGTGGTAGACTTTGTAGGGTATCCTCATCATTTTCAGAAAATATGGCCGAAGAAGATAATCAATCACTTCATAATGAGAATAATGAGAATAATCGTGCTAGAACACTTAAAGACCACATGAATCCCACAAGAACTAGTGCACCATCATGCATAGTTTTTCCTCCTGATGCATCTCATGTTAATTTTAAACCAGGCATTATTCAACTTTTACCTTCTTTTCATGGCTTAGAATTGGAAAATCCATACTTGCATTTAAGGGAATTTGAGGAGGTCTGCAACACATATAATAATTTAAATTGTAGCATGAACACCATCAGATTAAAGCTTTTTCCTTTTTCATTAAAAGATAAAGCTAAAACATGGCTACAAAATTTAAGACCAGGATCCATTCGTGCTTGGGATGAAATGCAACAACAATTTTTAAAGACTACAAAATTTGAGACCAGGATCCATTCGTGCTTGGGATGAAATGCAACAACAGTTTTTGAAGAAGTTTTTCCCATCTCACAGAACAAACTCTTTCAAAAAACAAATCACCACTTTCACTCAAAAACCAGGAGAAACATTTTACCAATGTTGGGATAGGTATCGAGACTTGCTTACTACTTGCCCTCATCATGGTTTTGAAACATGGAGATTGGTTTCACATTTTTATGAAGGGTTAACACCTAGAGATAGGCAAATGGTTGAATTGATGTGCAATGGAACTTTTGAAGATAAAGACCTTGATGAAGCAATGGAGTACTTAGACTTGTTAGCTGAAAATGCTCAAAATTAGGACACCACGGGTACTTATGAGGCACCGCGTAAAACTCAACCTCATACATCTAGTGGAGGTATGTACAACTTTAGGGAAGATCATGACCTTCAAGTCAAGTTTGCATCTTTAGCTAGAAAAGTCGAGGCACTAGAATTGAAAAAGAGTGGTCAGTTAAAATCTATTGAAAACATTGTATGTCAAATCTGTGAAACAAATGAACACTCAACCAACGATTGTCCAACCTTGCCTTCTTTTAAGGAATGTCTCCATGAACAAGCCCATGCTTTAAACAGTTTCCAAAGGGCCAACCACAACCCATACTCCCAAACATACAACCCTGGTTGGAGAAATCACCCAAATTTTAGTTGGAAGAGTGAGAACAACAATGCAAAAACTTCACAATCACCATTTCAAGCACACCACAATTTCCAAAATTCTCATGGATATGCACCTCCTTATGCTCCACCTTCTAGAAGAAATCTTAAGGAAACATTGCATGAATTCATTGAAAAGCAAGAGGCAATCAATACTCAACTTGCTCAAAACATGACAGATTTTAAAGATACTCTTGCAAAATTAACATCTGCTCTCAATTTTCAAGAGAAAGGTAAGTTTCCATCTCAACCACAACAAAATCCTAAGGGGCAATACAATGCAAATGCAAGTAGTTCCGGAAGCCAACACATAGATCAAGTCAAATCAGTCACTACTCTTCGGAGTGGTAAGGTTATTGAAAAACCCTCTCTTGAACCTTATGAGAAAGATGATGAGTCAATCTCTGAGGGTAAGGAAGTGGTTGAATCTGAAAATTGGAAAGAAAAGACTGATTCTCTGCCAGCACTTCCATTTCCTCAAGCCGTGACCAAACAAAGGAAAGTCAATCACAACTCTGAAATCTTTGAAACTTTCAAACAGGTAAGAATCAATATACCTTTGCTGGATGCTATTAAACAGGTTCCTTCCTATGCTAAATTTTTGAAAGATCTATGCACTTTGAAGAGGAAGTTGAATGTGAAAAAGAAAGCCTTTCTAGGCGAACAAGTAAGTGCTATTCTTCAAAACAATAACGCTTTGAAATATAAAGACCCTGGTTGTCCTACAATTTCTTGCTTTATTGGAGAGCAAAAAATTGAAAGAGCCTTACTTGATCTCGGTGCTAGTGTGAATTTACTTCCATATTCAGTTTTTCAGAGTCTCAATCTTGGTGAGTTAAAACCAACTTCTATAACTCTTTTACTTGCCGATAGATCTCTAAAAGTGCCTAGAGGAATAATTGAAGATGTGTTAGTACAAGTCGATAAATTCATTTATCTTGTGGATTTTATTGTCTTAGACACAGAACCTGTTGAAGCATATAATTCATTTCCTATTATTTTAGGATGTCCGTTTCTTGCAACCTCTAACGCATTGATTAATTGTAGGAATGGACTGATGAAGCTATCATTTGGAAACATGACATTGGAGATGAATATTTTCAATATTTGTAAACAACCTGGAGAAGATAATGATTTACAAGAAGTAGATCATATTGATGAATTAGTTCATGATCAACTTGAATCTACTTTAAGTAAAAATGAGTTGGATGAATCTGAAAATTGGCAAATGATTTATTCTGAGGAAGAAATCACGGATAAAAAACGCACTGAAAATATTGATGCAGATCTTTTATCAAAAGTGACAACAAATTTGACATCTAACATCTCACCAATTGATGATTACTTTCCTAACAAATCCTTACTTTCTCTTAGTCCAATGCCTTGGTATGATAAAAATATTAATTTTCTTGCTTTAGGAGATTTGCCAGCTGATTGGAGTAATCAAGACAAAGAAAAGTTTTTGAAAGAAGTGAAGAATTTTTATTGTGATGACCCTAACTTATTCAAATATTGTCCTGATCAAATATTTCAAAGATTCATTCCCGACAATGAGGTAAGTAGTGTCATTAAACTTTGTCATTCTGAAGCATGTGGAAGTTATTTATCGTCAAAAAAGACAGCTGCAAAAATCTTTCAAAATGGATTTTATTGGCCCACCATATTCAAAGACACGCATGCATTCTACAAAACTTGTGAAAATTGTCAAAAAGTTGATACTGGTAAAAAAGTTTTGTTTTATAATTCTCAACTCTATGCATTCTCTAGAGAGCTAAGACCAAGATGGAGCAATCCTTATAGGGCCTGTGATATTGAGAATTCAATGAATGACAATGATTTTAAGGAAAATGGACATCGTTTGAAAGCTTACTTTGATAAGTTTCCTAGTGAAAATGAATCAACTGGTTTGAATGATCTTGTAGATAAAGGTTGATTATTTTGTTTTTCTTACATTTGTTTTTATGTTTCTTTTTGAGTGATTTTTGCTAGTTTCTCTCACCCCGGTCAAATGGCAGACAACGATACTCCGTGACTTAAGTCGGTTCTTTCAGTTTCCCACAACAACTGATATTTGTGTATATATTTGTGCAATTCTTTGAATCTCTCTTCCAATTCTCATTTGAAAATGGACACTAATCTTGAAAAATTGAAAAAGTATTTTCCCGCTCTGCCTCAGAATGCGATTACAAAAATTTACCTTAATCTTGAAAATTTGAAAAAGTATTTTCCCGCTCTGCCTCAGAATGCGATTACAAAAATTTACCGTGCTAGATGTGCAAGATTGAGATTGTTAATGAATCATGGAATTCCTGAAGATATTCGTTGGTTGATTGAAGCAAAGGTCCGATTATCAGGTGAGTCCTCTAACTCCTTCATTTCACACATGCCTGGAACAGGTAAAAGCACTTTTGCAAAGAAGTGTCGTGCAAAACGACTGAAAGTCTGTCCTCGATGTGCTAGATGGACTTGTAATAAACAATGTCGTTCTTTAGGAATGGTATCTATAAACCGTGAAGATAAAATACAATTCATTAAGGATGGCCTGAGTAAGGAGTCTTTAGATAATCTTCTATTGACTCTTGAGACGCATCCTAGTGGAGATGTGCATCGTGCAATTCATGATTTATGGCCACTATTTCATAAAGAACATGATCGACTTAGTCTTGGGAATCTGACTAAAAAAGACCCTGTTTGCCAGTTTTTAAGAAAACTGGATGGGAAGCCTATCCCCGACCCATAGAGGGCGTTTAAGCCGTTCTTGGACGTAAAACCAAGGGAAGATGTGAGCCACAATCACAACTACCTGTACATACACATGCTTTTTCAAAAGTAAATAAATAAAAAGAGAGAGAGAGTGTGTGAGACTTCAACTGGCCTACATATAGGTGTTATGATTGCCTTTCTAATTTCTCATCTATAAAATCCTCTCTTCCTTCTTTTCATTTCTACTCAACCCATACATTCAACAACTACAGAAGTGTGTAGAAATGGCAAGTTCCTCAAGTCATCATATAAGAAATATTTGTATTTTCGGTGGATCTAATCCTGGGAAAGAAAAGGAGTTTTTAAAATTAGCAAATCATCTTGGTCAGGTGCTAGCTGAGAGAAAGATTCATTTAGTGTATGAGGGAGGCAGTCTTGGGTTAATGAGAGGTGTGTCAATAGCTGCATTTTTAGGAGGTAGTCAAGTTTTGTGGGTCGTCCCCAAAGCTTTAGCACAAGGGGACATCATTGGAAAAACAATTGGAGAGGAACTTCAGGTCTCCACAATGTCAGCTCGAATAAATGCAATGTTTAACCATGTTGATGCCTTCATTGCTTTACCAGGTGGTCTAGGCACATTGGAAGAGATCTTTCATATTTCCTCTTGGGCTCAACTACACATTCACCATAACTCATAGGTTTGTTAAATGTTAATGGTTATTATGATAAGTTGTTATCTTTTCTTGATCATACTATGGAACAGGAATTTCTAACATCTTCTGCACGACAAATCATAATCTCTGCTGCTACTGCTGAACAATTGATTGACCAACTACAATCTTTCATTCCTGTGATTGATCCTTCCATGAGTCGCATAAATTGGTCATCTACGGGAAGCCGTAAAAAGCTTAGATTGGATTTGAGCCTTTATAAATTGGTCATCTAAGGAAAGCCGTAAAAGGCATAGATTGGATTTGAGCCTTCATTTGTGAATTTTTGTGTGTTTTGGTTTTATTATTATGGTTTGTTATTTCTTATTTTTGTTTCAGTGTGTTTCAGGTTTGTCAATGTTCGTTATTTCAGGTGATATCTTCTATACTCTATCTTTCTACCTTTAAACATTAAGGATAATGTCTCATTTTGGTTGGGGGAAGAGGGTAATAGTTGATAAAAAAAAAATTGTTTTTCATTTCATAAAGCATGTGCATAATTGTTGTTACTAGGATGACAGAGTAAAGGAGCTCTTTTGTTAAAGTGTCTCTTGAGACGCATCTTAGTAACCATTCTTAACAAGGTCTATTATAATACTTCTTGAAATATTCAGGTTTAAAAACTCTCGTATTGTTACCACTTAATTCTGCTCATATACTTATTTAACATGTATTCTTAAACCTTAATGTACACACACACACACTTTAGCATATGATTGTGGGTTGCATATTGGATTATTACATTATTTATGTTCTTTTGTTAAAGGTAACAACTAAGGGAAAGGGATTGTATATAAATAAAAAGAAAAAAATGATAATAATAAAATGTAGATAAGTTTGATTTCGTAGCCTCCCTAACCTAAGCAATTAAGCTCGAAAAGGTGTTTTAACACCTAATACCCTAAAGTCAACTGACTTGGGAGCTATTGGCCCAACGCTTGTTACATGGATTGAGGAGAAAAGCTTAAGGGAATCAAATATAGCACTATCTACATATCAGTATCTGCGACCCGAGTTATTAAGCTCGTAGTGGTGTCTTAACACCCAATGCCCTAAGACCAATTGGTCTGGAGTCATTAGCCGAAAGCTCGTTACATAGGTTAAAGATGCATGATGTTTTTAAATTATATGTATATATATTTAAAAAGAAAAACGAAAAAAAAAAAAGACAAAAATAATAATCCCAACCCAAGGAAGTTAACCTTAAACATTAGAACAAAAATTTTGTTTTCGTCCAAGAAAAGCCCCATAATTATGTGTTGATACATTAAGCACAAAAGAAATGTTTATTAATATCTTGTTAAGAGGTATTAAGCAGATATATATATAAATGAGAGTTTGTTTATCTGGATAGATTAATGGAAGTTAAATGATGAATACCTTGCTTTGTGGAATTTGCAAATTGTTTCTCTATTT
>NW_011503436.1:10361-10660 GCF_000495115.2 Populus euphratica
ATATCTAGTAATATAAGATACCTTTAATTTATGGTAAATGTCATTTTAAATGCAGGCCTATCACATAAATGAAAGGATTGATTGATGACTTTAAGAACTTAAATTGCAAGGGCAAAAAGATGACCAAAATTAGAAAAGAGATGTTGGTGCAATCCAAACCAGAACATTGTTCGGTAATTGGGTCATATCTGGAGCTATAGATCTCAGATTTGGGTTTACTTTATATGGATGGAAAGGTAAGACATAGACCTATAACTTTCATATGGAGCCCAAAATCTAAAAAGGTCATTTTAACAAAG
>NW_011503435.1:0-6812 GCF_000495115.2 Populus euphratica
TTTTTATATTTTTTTCATCTTTTTCTTAATTTCATCATTCCTTATAGATATTGTATTTATAATTTGATGAAGATCACTTGAGTTTTTTTTATTTTTTTTTAATAAATGAATTTCTTATGCCTCCATTTATAAAAAAAAAAAAAATCTTCAAAGAATATACCATTACTTGATGTTATTATTGTATTGAAATGAACATCATTGATGCTTAACTTATATATAAGTAACTGATATACGCTATTATTATATACTTATCCAATGAATATACAATTCATAGTTTTAGATTATATTGTGATCTTTTTAGGATCATGTATTGCCACTTTTGTAAAACACTCTCATATTTGGAGATATTTGTAGAAGATTTTCTTCATTTCTATCTCATTTAGTGTTTTTTCAATTTTTTATAAGGTATGCAGTTAATTATGTGGTTGATAGTCAAAGATGAATGCCCCTTTGGGTGCTCCTAAACTTATTAGCACGGACTTCATCACTTTTTTCAGAGTTTGATCTTTGCATTCATTAGTGTTATTTTATTGGTATAAATAAAAAGTAATAATTTGGTTGATGATACCATTTTGAATACAAAAGATGCCTCGTATTCTCTTTTTATTAAATTGATTTTCAGCTTAAATATTGTAATACTTAAATATTTCAAGACTATCATCTTTACTTCTTAAAAAATAGGTATAATAATATATTATATAATTATTTATAAAAGTAATGTAATACATTTTTTTCACCTTCAATTTGCATAAATTTTAAACCACTAATATCATAGTGAATTAAATTTAGAAGTTCATTGATTTTTTTATTTTTATTTTTTTAAATAAAATCTTCATGAATTTTGATTCTATACAAATTTCATGCCTCTTAAAATTCATAGTTAATAATAATTCAACATTAGTCATTATTTATATAGAATTATAATTTATATATCTCAATATGACATGTCACATATCATAAGACTTAAACAAGCATGAAGAAGAGGCAATCTTATTATTAGTCTTAACCTTTGATTACAATGATCATTACATTCGTTTTAAAAAGGTCATCACATAGATACTATATTCTAATAAACATTTGATTGTTTATGAGTGTAAATTTATTACTTTCAAAGACTATTTGTATTATTTTTACTCAATATTGAGTAAGACACTTAATTCTTGGTAATGTTAGCAACATGAACCATGCTATTGAGTATGAAAATCTTTTCAAAAGTCATTTTTAGTATGACATTTCTAATGTTCAATACTTTTGAGGTTAATGAATTTTCTGTGCAGTTGTTCATTATCTATTTCTTGGTAGGTGGAGAACATTATCTTCTTAGCAAAAACATGTCTTATTGCACCAATATCAAGCCACTATTATTTAAGATTATTTACAAAGTTGACCTTAGAGATGATTATAGTCAAGCTCATTTTTTACTCTTTATTCGAGAGGTTCTCAAATTTAGTGACATTGGCTTAAACTACCATTGCTTTTCAAGGTTATCTTGCTAAAACTTATTTTTATAATTTTCAAATTGGTGTCTAATCTTATTATAGATAAAGTTTTTTCCATTGAAATTAGTAGCAATGCCTATACACTTTGGAGCAATATTTTTCTTTCAATTTTTATTATGGGATTTCACCACTTGTTCAACCACATTTGTTTTAGTGCTATCGAGGAAAAGCTTGTTATTCTCTCATATAACTTTTTTTTTTTTTTATCCTTAATGTTGAATGAAATCTTCAACTCTCATCTATTTTAACTTATGCTTAAAGTATTTTTTAAGTCTTTTCAAAATGATAGTAATTTCTCAATAATAGCAACAACTTGGAATGACTTACTCATATTCATCTCCTCAACATGAATTCATGCAAAATGAATTGAAACTCTTGTACTTAGCTAATCAATGTCCTTGAATCGACCATCATAAAGTCAAAAAATCAATCAACTATGAATTTTTTTCATACTAGCATTATCAACTCATAATTCTTTAGCACTATTAACAGAACTATATACATCATAAAGTGAATTATCCAAGCTATTCAAGATATAATTTTTACATGAAATCGTTGTGCTTTCATGTATTAACAACTATCATAATAATGGGATCAGACTCCTCACCTAACAACTTTGATGTATCTCTTGTCAAGAATTTTACCATGTTCAATTTGGTAAAATAAAAAACCATATTTTGATTTTTATCTTTTTAAATTTCCAAAATTGAAATTCTCAAGTGGGTCATTATGCATTACAAAAGATGATGGTATAATCCTCCATGCCAAAACACTACTTGTTAAAGCAACATTCTCTTGAGCATAACTCATATTTTGCTACAATAATTGATTAGTACTTAAAAGTGCATTTTTATCATGGTTTTATATCATCATTTTGCACTTGAAGTATCAATAACTCCTTAACTAAAATATGTTTTATAATAATGTATCTAATAATATAAGATACCTATAATTTGTGGTAAATGTCTATTTTTAATGCAGGCCTATCACATAAATGAAAGGATTGATTGATGACTTGAAGAACTTAAATTGCAAGGATAAAGAGATGGCCAAACTTAGAAAAGAGATGTCGGTGCAATCCAAACCGGAACACTGTTCGGTAATTGGGTCATATCTAGAGCTATATATCTCAGATTTAGGTCCAATTTATATGGATGGAAAGGTAAGACATAGGCCTACAACTTTTATATGGAGCCCAAGATCTAAAAAGGCCATTATCAAGTCCAAATTGTAGCAACAACAAAGAAGCCCGAATCTGTCTTCCAGCCCGAGCCCTGTTCGGTATTTTGGCCATATCTGGAGTTCTAGAAGGCCAAATGAGCTGAATTTTTTACACAAGAAAGCTGAGACAAGTGCCTACAACTTTCATGTTTGCACCTAGCTCCAGTTTTGACGTTATCACTGACGTTTTGGGCAGACAAGAGAAGATAAGGATTGTCACCAAGTCAAAAGTTGGCCACCCACTTATCAATTAGTCATCAAATCAATAGTTCCCAATTTTGGCCTATAAAAGGAGGCATTTGCCATGCATTTAGGCATCTTGGTTTCCAGATCAAGATCATACTCTTCCTTTCTCTCTTTGTATTTTTTGTAATATTTATACTTTGCTTTCATTAATATCAAGTTTATGCCTTTCATTTCCTTTCATTTACTTAGTTAACTTTTATGTTCTTATTTTGTTTATTTATTTTGCTTTCTTTCATTATGTCTAGCTAAGTTAATTATGTCAAGGTGAAAAGGTTACACTAATGGTGTAAGAATAAGTATAATGTAAACTTAATATGGACTTTAATACTTGATACTAACATGTTTTATATTTGTTATCTTGTTCACTCTTTCATACTTTGCTTGTTAAATGACTAATCTTGATTTATGTTGTATAACACTTGGTACAACACATGCTCGGCACTTTCATAGCCCATAATGTATGGTATAACCGACACCTGAGCTATGAAAGGAACTCGATTTGTTGTTAACATAAGTTATAATCATGAATGCTTGACGAGATTCACAAGTATTAGCATTAATTGAATAAGATGACTAATGTAATCATGTTAACAATATATAATCTGATTGGAACCGCCTTTGTGTGTGGTTTCCAATTCAATAATAAGAGTTTATACTATACTTGTTTGATATACCATTAGTGGAACCTCTAACCTTGACATTTGTTATTATTATTGCTTAATCCTTACATTAATATTTGATCTCCAAGTTCTCATCATCATCATCTTCTTCTTCTTCTCTTTCTTTATTATTATTATTATTATTATTATTATTATTATTATTATTATTAGTACTACTACTACTACTACTACTACTACTATTATTATTATTATTATTACTACTATTACTATTGGTGTTGTTGTTATTGTTGTTTTATAATTGTTGTTTATAATTTGTACAATTAACCTCCCTGTGGTTCGACCCCGGTCTTGCCGGGTTATTTATTACTTCGACACTCCTGCACTTGGGAGAAGACATCAATCTTTTCGTCGTGTCATCTGCCCGACATGAAACAGAGTTTACAGTAGGCCACTTAATCTTACAAGCAATAGAAAAAGGCTACGCATTCTCCAAAAGGATCCCTATCTCTCACACCATAGTTTTTCTTTAAGTTCTAGAAGAATAAAACAAAGGGAAAAGACATCGTAAGTGCTAATCATGAAGTTACAACAATTCATTCGAATGAAAACAACACCTGTCACGTTGGTTCTGACAAAAGTAGCTCGAACAATTTCAAAGATTAGATGAGATAAAATGGAAGTAATCTCACAGTTACAAAGCATAGAATTACAAAAATAAGTGTGGTATCAGCAAATTACCAATCTTTGCATCCCTCGCATTGCACCATTAGATCATCTGGATTATATGGCATCTCGCACTTACAGTAACTTCAAAGACACCAATTCAAAAGACCATTCAATTCAACACTGAACCCCAAAACAATCAACTCAAAATTACATCAAAAGAACAAAACTCACATAGCTACACGATCAGGAGTGAACCCACCGGTGGAAGCCTTGTACTCGAACCTACAAAAGTAATCCTCAGCTCCAACATTCTCAAGCTTACTATAGTTCTTGAAGGAGTGCACTGTGCACTTGCCTTCGATTGTGTGTGCACTTTGCACATCATGGTGGTCTGACAAGAATAACTCTTTGGCTCCGTGGAATTGACGGCATCCCCCAAGGGATTCCTCCGGCCGGTAGTACCACCGTACACGAACTTTAACGTTGTTTCCATGATCTGCCTCGATTTTCTCTACAAGTGCCACGTATGGAAGCTTATCGGTGTCCGCTGGGCGCATCAACACACAATCACCAGTTGCAATAACAAGCATGAATCCACCCAAAATCAAAACTCCCAACAAAAAGGAAAGGACGAAATAGAAAGGCATTTGGGTTTTGTTAAAATTAGAAAAAAAAATAATAGGTATTCAAAATTGAAAGAAAAAGGAGACATGTTGGCAACCAGGGTCTTAAAGACTGGAACTTGAACCAAAGAAATCGATGGGTTTCTAGATTGATAGTAAAAAAGAACAGAGAGAGAAGAAATTTATAGATGGAAATTATGGGTTTAAACAAGGTAAATGCTTACGTCTAACAACTTTGTTGGTGCCTTTGATAGTGTAGGAATCAAGGTCTTTTTTGCCAGGTTTGGTTTTGGCCATGAATTGCTTGGTTCTAGTCAATAGTCAAGTACTTATTTTTTTCTATTTTTGGTGAAATGTGTACGGATTAAGAAAGGTTTTGTATGGGTTTAAGGCTTGTTGACAGAGAAGTGGAAGGCTAAGAAACCCTAGGGCAGGCCAGGAGCCGAGAAATCGGAGGCAATGAGTACAGAAAGAGAAAGGAACCAGTTAAGATAGAGATGGAGATGGATTTTGTTTGTAAGAAGAAACTAGGTGGAGGACATATCATCATCATCATCATCATCAGCCTTTTTCTGCTCTCTTTTTTTTAATTATATACATGCATGCATGATATACAGGACAAATATAGTATTAAAAATATTTTCCGTGCTCTCCCTCCATGCTTACAAGATTAGGCTGCTGTAATATCCCGCGACAGTTTATTACAGTGTATTTAACCCCAACCTGCTCAACAGTGAAAATATAATGACCCAATGATCTCATATGGGGCCAGGTTATATATTGAACGGAAAATTGATCCAATTACAATCTAATTAGCCTAAATGTTTTGATTAATAGTTAGGTATAAATAAGATAACATAATATCCAACTTTACATTTATCTTCTTAAGTTATGTTTCATGATTTAGAATATGTTTAGTATTGTAATAATAATTATTTTTTAAAAAGTGTTTTTTAATATCATAAAAAATTATTTTTAAAAATTAAAAAACAAATAATCTTACAATATGATCACTACAATCTTGCTCGGTATAAGTCAAGATTTCACATTACCCAACTTTAAGAGCGAGTGAATTGAATGGCAGTTCTTGCTTGCTTCATTCTTTACTTTTAAGCCACTCATTGACATGTTCATTCCTTTTTTTATGGGATGAAAAGAATGGTGACTTTTTATGGTCAATTGCATGATTGTGCTATATAACGAAATTATTGCTATTATGAATAATAACATTAATCTTAGCTTTACAATTTGATTGATTGAAAACCTTAGGTTAGAATAACTTTTTTTCGTTAACTTTATTTTCTCTCTTATTTGGGTTTCCAACAACATCAATTTTATAATTTTTATTTTATAATACCAAATCTTTATTGTTTATTGATGAGCATAAACAATAAAAAATTTCCGAACATCTTCTAAATTGCAAGCCATCTTTTTTTTTTTGGAATCAACTCATTTGACAAAGTTGGACATACTTTAAATGAATTTAAGCCTTTCCAAAGCTATTTAACAAGCTTAATTTTTATTTTTATTTTTATTTAGCTTAGATTGATAATCTATATTCTCTTACAAGATAACTTTCATGTGCAAAGAACCTTTCAATGTCTCAATTAGTGAAGCATGGGAGGGAAATAGTGTATAAAAGAAGGAGAAAGAAAAATGTAGGAGAATATGTATGGTTTTTTTATCCATTTTCTACTAACAACTTCTAAAACAGGAATCAGACATGTGCCCAAAATGATAACATGTAAAATGAGGAATTCATGACAATGGTAATATATGCCTTAAATATTGAGTCACTTGTTGATTTGGGTTGGTCACTGACACGACTAAAAGATTGATGTCTTCTCCCAAGTGCAGGAGTGTCGAAGTAATAAATAACCCGGCAAGACCGGGGTCGAACCACAGGGAGGTTAATTATACAAATTATAAATAACAAT
>NW_011503435.1:7837-10663 GCF_000495115.2 Populus euphratica
TTCAAGTGCAAAATGATGATATAAAACCATGATAAAAATGCACTTTTAAGTACTAATCAGTCACCTTGTCCCTCTCTTTCTCCTTTTATTTTTCTTCTTTTCCCTTTCTTTTTTGGACGGGTTTGATGGGATCAAGGTTGTTGGCTATAGTTTAATAATCTTTATCTTTCTTTTCTTCTTCTCTTTTTAGTTAGGCCTTTATTGGGCTTGATTAAATTACCTTTAGGTATTGAATTGGGGGTTGGTGAAGAAATAAAGGATTAAATCAAAAGAAATAAAAAAAAATATAATACATGTGTTAATGAATAGTTATCATTGTTGTCTTCAAACAATGCTCGAGCCTTCTCCCATTGTTTGATTTGTATCTTTTTATTCTAGTTTGCTTTATTATAGCATGGGCAATTTTCTAAATCGATGCTCATCGATGAAAAGTCACTGATGTAGCTCCTATGATTTGTTTTTCTTTTTTTTTTCTTTTCTCCTTTTATCCCCTCTTGCTTTCCTTTTTTTCCCCTTCCTTGTCTAGTTAGGCCATTTGAGTTAACAAGTTGTTCAACTTGTTTTTTTTTTTCTCCTTTTCTTTTGTTTCTTGTTTGGTTTATTAGCAGAACTACTAATTGATTGAGCTATTAGTCTAACTCGTGGTCAAATAGGCTTTTCCCTTCCTCTTCTGTTTTTATTTTTTTTATTTTTCCTTTTTCTTTCTCTTCCTCTTCCTCTTCTATTCTCTAATTGGGCCTTTCCTTTTCTTTTCTTTTTCATCTTCTTTTCTCTTCATCTCTAGTTGAATTAGGTCTATTCAATGAGGCTTTATTAAGCTCTTATTCTTTCTCTTTCTTTCTTTTTTTTTCCCTCTTTCTCCTCTTCTTTTTCCTTAAGTCTAGTTATGCTACTTGATTTTTCTCGTGCCAATTACCTTTTAAAGCTTCTTATCAACTTGAAGTTTTTTCCATTTTAAAAATGAAAACATTGATGATTTATCAAGTAATATTGCTATAATAATGACAAAATATATAAAAACATGTAATGAGGACATGAAGAAAATATTTTTTATAAGGCAAAGTAGTGGAGACAATTTAATTGCTATGTAATTCTAACTCATTTTGTAGTATTACTTGTAAGTTTATATACTAATTATATGTTATATTACCAAATGATGAAGTTATGAAAACTATAGATTAACTTTCCATAGCTACATTCTAGGTTAGTAATTGGTTTTTTTTTTCCTCGTAAAATAAGTCCCCTATCAGAATAGGAGATTTTATGATACTTAGGTCAGTAAATGTAGGATGAGGGTTATATGTGTGAAGAGAGATCACGTGAACATGATTTTGTGTCTAATTAAGTCTATATATAGAGTTTGGTCTAGTATTTATCTCTTTTTTAATTTATCTGTGACCTAAAAGGCATTTATAGACCTGGTTGTTGACGTACCACATAGAGAAAAGATTTTGTGCTATTAGTGGAGAAGTTTATGTTTATTATTGTTATGGTGTCTTATTTTACTGATGGAGTTATTGGTGTTAAATAATTTGAAAGAGATAGTTATTAGTTAGACAGGGTGGTAGGCCATAGAGTTAGTGTAGTAGTCAGGTCGAGGGGTGACCATTGGTGAAAATAGTGTTGTGGTAGGCATAATAAGTGGTGCATTTTGGCTCTATGAAACTAGATATATTTAAGATGTGTACCTAAAAAAGTAAGTGTGTAAGAGAAAAGGTGTAAAAAGAAAAATATAAGAGAGAAAAGGATCTAGCCATTTGGCTAATGTGTTTATTGTATGCACTAGGTAAATGGGTCACCCACTACCTTTAAATAATGCATATAGCCCACTACGGCTCTATTAGTGACCTTTTTTTATGTTTATAAATTCATATCATTGAGATCTTTTTTTATGATACAAGGGGTCTTATTATTAAAGCTTCAAAATGTCTTTATTGTCCTTTCTTTATGTCTTTCTTGTTCTTTTTTTTTTTTATCTCTTTTGTGCTTAGAATTTAATGGCTACTTATTTCTCATCTTCTTTCTTCCACCATTTGATCTTTCTATTTTTTTTTCAAGTTTTTAGATCTAATTACTTTTGTGATTTGATTATGCTATATTATGCATTCTTAGGAGGGAAAGTGCATTTATATGTCCAAATCAACTCTTACATGTATGCTATTTAATTATTATTATTTTGAAAGTTTTTAGTCATTTGGGCTCAACCTAAAAAAATACGATGTTAAGCCATTTTAGACCAGTCCAAATTTTTTATTTTTTATTTTTTTTGCTCAATTACAATCACCATCATTATCACCAAATATATAGTTGTTCCTACATTGAAGGCGTTGCTCAGCTCATAAGATAAAACAAATTTTTCTTACATTTTGAGAATTTTTATTTTCCTATATGTAAGAATGGAGACATAAATTAAATATACCATGAAGGATTGAAATGAAGAAACAACATTGAAGTCAAAATCATTCATCATAATAGATGCATACTGAAATCAGATCGGGTGAAACCAAATATGGAGAGCTTTTTCTTTTTATTTATAAAAGAAAATGGATGGAGAAATATGTTACCAACACATAAGAAACCTAAATATACTTGTATATACTTATAATTAATTATATTTTATAAATAATTGATGTTTTAAAATAAGTTTTTAGTTTGATTTACTTCCAATTATTTATATTTAAAGAAAAATGAGAAAGAAAAAAGAAAAAAAGAAAAAAGAATATAAATTTACTATTTATATGAACTTACATATTGACATTATAAGTATCAACTCAGACCATCTTCCATCTTCAATCCAATCTTGAAAAGAAAAAATGAGATGGAAAG
>NW_011500258.1:0-20284 GCF_000495115.2 Populus euphratica
TTCTATAGTCTTTGTGCACTTAAGATTTCAGTGTCAACCGTAGAATTGGGTTTCGGTTATGATTTCTAGGTTGGTAGTGACTATATTTTGCGTCAACAATTTCTAATTCTGCAATTCTCTATGCACACTTAAGACTTTAGCATCAGCCCTAGAAATAGGTTCCAGTGATGATTTCTACATCAGTAGCCACTTAGTTTTCATTAATGATTTATGATTCTTCAGTAGTTGATTAGTACTTAAAAGTGCATTTTTATTAAGGTTTTATATTATCATTTTGCACTTGAAGTATCGATAACTCCTTAACTAAAACATGTTTTATAATAACGTATCTAATAATATAATATACCTTTAATTTGTGGTAAATGTTTATTTTAAATGCAGGCCTATCATTTATGTTCTTATTTTGTTTATTTACTTTTCTTTCTTTCATTATGTCTAGCTAAGTTAGTTATGTCAAGGTGAAAAGGTTACACTAATGGTGTAAGAATAAGTATAGTGTAAACTTAATATGAACTTTAATGTTTGATATTATCATGTTTTGCATTTGTTATCATGTTCACTCTTTAATACTTTGCTTGTTAAATGACTAATCTTGATTTATGTTGTATAACACTTGGTACAACAAATGCTTGGCACTTTCATAGCCCATACTGTATGGTATAACCGACACCTGAGCTATGAAAGGAACTTGATTTGTTGTTAACATAAGTTATAATCATGAATGCTTGATGAATTTACAAGTATTAGCATTAATTGAATAAGATGACTAATTTAGTCATGTTAACAATCTATAATCCGATTGGAACCTCCTTTATGTGTGGTTTCCAATTGAACAATAAGAGTTTATACTATACTTGTTTGACATACCATTAGTGGAACCTCTAACCTTGACATTTGTTATTATCATTGTTTAATCCTTACATTGATATTCCATCTTAAAGTTCTCATCGTCGTTTTCTTCTTCTCCATCTCTTTCTTTACTACTACTACTACTACTACTATTTCTATTAGTATTATTATTGTTGTGATTACTATTGTTGTTGTTTATAATTTTCGTTTATAATTTGTACAATTAACCTCCCTATGGTTCGACCCCGGTCTTGCCGGGATATTACTTCGACACTCCTGCACTTGGGAGAAGACATCAATTTTTTACTCGTGTCACTATCATTTGGAAACATGACATTGGAGATGAACATTTTCAACATTTGCAAGCAACCTGAAGATGATAATGATTTACAAGAAGTGGATTTTACTGAAAAATTAATTCATAATCAATTTCAAACCACTTCTAGTGAAATTAAGATTGACGAATCTGATAATTTGCAAATGGTTTATTTTCAAGAAGAATCAAAGGCAAGTAATTGGAGACCACAAATTAAGGAATTTCCATCACGATCAATTAAATCCATGCCTTCAAGTGTTCAACCACCCAAACCTGATTTGAAGTCGTTGCCATTCAATCTCAAATACTCATTTTTTGGAGAAAATGAGACTTTTCTGGTAATAATCTCTTTCAAACTTAATGCACATCAAGAAGGTAAGTTATTATAAACTCTGAAAATGCATAAATATGCTTTAGGATGGACCATAGCTGACATAAAAGGAATTAGTCCTTTGCTTTGTACACACAGAATTTATTTAGAGGAAAATGCTAAACTCTCTAAAGAAATTCAGCGAAGGCTCAATCCTAATATGAAAGAAGTAGTGAAAAATGAAGTCATTAAGCTTCTAGATAATAAAATCATTTATCCTATTTCTAACAGCAAATGGGTAAGTCCTACCCAAGTTGTATCCAAGAAGTCTGGAGTCACTGTGATAACAAATGAGAACAATGAGTGAATTCCCACTAGGACTGTTACTAGTTGGCGCATGTGCATTGACTATAGAAAACTTAATTCAATGACTAGAAAAGATCATTTTCCTTTACCTTTCATGGATTAAATCCTAGAAAGAGTTGCAGGTCATTAATTTTATTATTTCCTAGATGGCTATTCAGGTTATAACCAAATTGAAATTGCATTGGAAGATTAAGAGAAGGCTACTTTCTCATGTCCATTTGGTACTTTTGCATATCAAAGGATGCCTTTTGGATTACGTAATGCACCAGCCACGTTTCAAAGATGCATGCTCAGTATATTTAGTGATATGGTTGAACATTTTCTTGAGATTTTTATGCATGATTTTTCTATTTTTGGTGATTCATTTGATGATTGTTTGACTAAACTTAGAAAAGGTTTTGAGCATGTGTGAAGAGAAGAATCTTGTACTGAATTGGGACAAATGTCACTTTATGGTAACAAACGACATTGTACTTGGTCACATTGTTTCATCAAAAGGAATTGAGGTTGACAAATCTAAAATCGAGTTAATTGTGAACTTGCCAGCACCAAAATCTATTAAAGATGTTAGATCATTCCTAGGACATGCTATTTTTTATAGAAGGTTCATCAAAGATTTTAGTGTAATAACTAAGCCCTTAAGTAACCTTCTAACAAAGGATAATATTTTTGAATGGACTGAACATTGTGAAGAAGCCTTTGTTAAACTTAGAAACGTGCTTACTTGTGCTTTTATCATTCAACCTCCTAAATGGTCATTACCTTTTGAAATAATGTGTGACGCTAATGATTATGTTGTAGGTGCTGTTTTGGGACAAAGAAAAGATAAGAAATCTTATGTGATTTACTATGCAAGTAAAACTTTAAATAGTGCTTAAATGAACTACACCATAACTGAAAAAGAATTACTTGCAGTAGTATTTGCATATGAAAAATTCATGTCTTATCTTGTTGGCTCACCTGTTGTTGTTTTTAGTGATCATGCAGCATTGAAATATCTTATTTCTAAGAAAGATTCTAAGGCTAGATTAGTGCGGTGGATTTTGTTACTTCAAGAATTTGATATCACAATCAAAGATAAGAAAGGCACTAAAAATATTGTCGCAGATCATTTATTAAGATTGACAACATATTCAAAAACTGACATCACACCAATCGATGACTACTTTCCCCATGAATTTTTACTTTCCGTCTCTACAATGCCTTGGTTTGCTAATATTGTCAATTTTCTTATTTCAAGACAATTACCAGCTCATTAGAGTACCTAAAAGAAAGTTCTTGAACGAAGTGAAGAACTTTTATTGGGATTACCCTTATTTATTCAAATATTATCCTGATCAAATATTTCGATGATGCATTCCCGATAATGAGGTAAGTAATGTCATTAAATTTTGTCATTCTAAGGCATGTTGGGGTCATTTCTCATCAAGAAAGACAACTGCAAAAATCTTACAAAGTGGATTTTACTGGCCCACCATGTTGAAGGACTTACATGCATTCTGCAAGTCTTGTGAAAATTATCAAAAGTTGGGATCTATTTCAAAACGTCACATGATGCCTTTAAATCATATTCTTGTCATTGAGATCTTTGATTGTTGGGATATAGATTTCATGGGTCCATTTCCTCCATCATTTGGTTTCTTGTACATCTTAGCCATAGTAGATTGTATTTCAAAATGGATAGAGGCAATTCCAAGTCGAAACAATGATCATAAAACAGTGATAAAGTTTTTGAAAGAAAATATTTTGAGTTGATTTAGAATCCCTCGAGCCATGATAAGTGATGGTGGAACATATTTCTACAACAAGCCATTTGAGTCTTTAATGAAGAAATATGGAATTACACACAAAGTTGCCACCCCTTATCACCCTCAAACAAGTGGACAAGTAGAGCTTGCTAATAGGGAGACTAAACACATTTTGGAGAAAACAGTGAACCCTAATACGAAAGATTGGTCTTTAAGAGTTAATGATGCACTTTGGGCTTATCGAACTGTTTATAAAACATCATTAGGTATCTCACCTTATAGACTAATCTGTGGAAAACCTTTTCACTTGCCTATAGAACTTGAACATAAAGCTTATTGGGCTATTAAAACTTTCGATTCAAATCTGGATGATGTAGTCAACATGAAAATTACAAATAAATGAGCATGACGAAATAAGAAATGATGCATATGAAAATTCAAGAATTCATAAAGTAAGAATCAAAGAGTTTTATGACTAGAATATTCTGAGAAAAACATTCAATGTTGGTCAAAAAGTCTTACTTTATAATTCTCAACTACATTTATTTCTTGGAAAACTAAGATCAAGATGGAGCGGTCCTTTTATTGTGAAACATGTGTATCCATATGGGGCATGTGATATCGATAATCCAAAGAATGACAATGTTTTCAAGGTAAATGGACATCGTTTGAAAGTTTACTTTGATAATTTTCCAATTGAAAATGACTATTGAATTAGGTGATCCTATATATAAAGATTGATTTTTTTTCTTCTTTCATATTGTTTTTGTGTTTCTTTGTGAGTGATTTTTGCTAGTTTCTCTCACCTCGGTTAAATGGCGGAAATGGTACTCCATGATTTAAGTCGGTTCTTTCAGTTTCTCATAATAACTAATATCTGTGTATATATTTGTGCAATTATTTGAATCTCTCTTTCAATTCTCATTTGATAATGGACACTAATCATGAAAAATTGAAAAAGTATTTTCCCACTCTGCCTCACAATACGATTACAAAAATTTACCGTGCTAGATGTGCAAGATTGAGGTTGTTAATGAATCATGGAATTCTTGAAGATATTCGCTGGTTGATTGAAGCAAAGGTCTGATTATCAGGTGAGTCCTCTAATTCCTTCATTTCACACATGCCTGGAATAACTAAAAACACTTTTGCAAAGAAACGTCGTGCAAAACGACTGAAAGTCTATCATCGATGTGCCAGATGGACTTGTAATGTACAATGTCATTCTTTAGGAATGATATCTATAAACCATGAAGATAAAATACAGTTCATTAAGGATGGTCTGAGTAAGGAGTCTTTAGATAATCTTCTATTAACTCTTAAGACGCATCCTAGTGGAGATATGCATCGTGCAATTCCTGATTTATGGTCACTATTTCATAAAGAACATGCTCGACTTAGTCTTGGAAATCTGACTAAAACAGACCTTGTTTGCCAGATTTTAAAAAAACTGGATGGGAAGCCTATCTCCAACCCATAAAGGGTGTTTAAGCCATTCTTGGACATAAAACCAAGGGAAGATATGAGCCACAATCATAACTACTTGTACATACACATGCTTTTTTAAAAATAAATAAATAAATAAATAGAGAGAGTGTGTGTGTGTGTGAGACTCTAGCTGGCCTACATATAGGTGGTATGATTTCCTTTTTAATTTCTCATCTATAAAATCCTCTCTTCCTTCCTTTCATTTCTACTCAACCCATACATTCAACAAATATAAAAGTGTGTGGAAATGGCAAGTTCCTCGGGTCATCACATAAGAAATATTTGTGTTTTCGGTGGATCTAATCCTGGGAAAGAAAAGGAGTTTTTAGAATCAACAAATCATCTTGGTCAGGTGCTAGCTAAGAGAAAGATTCATTTAGTGTATAGGGGAGGCAGTCTAGGGTTAATGGGAGGTGTGTCAATAGCTGTATTTTTAGGAGGTAGTCAAGTTTTGGGGGTCGTTCCTGAAGCTTTAGCACAAGGGGACATCATTGAAAAAATAATTGGAGGGGAACTACAGGTCTCCACAATGTCTGCTCGAATGAATGCAATGTTTAATCATGTTGATGCCTTCATTGCCTTACCAAGTGGTCTTGGCACATTGGAAGAGATCTTTCATATTTCCTCTTGGGCCCAATTGCACATTCACCATAAACCCATAGGTTTGTTAAATCTTAATGGTTATTATGATAAGTTATTGTCTTTTCTTGATCATGCTGCGGAACAGGAATTTCTAACATCTTCTGCACGACAAATCATAATCTTTGCTGCTACTGTTGAACAATTGATTGACCAACTACAATCTTTCATTCGTGTAATTGATCCCTCTATAAGTCATATAAATTGGTCATCTAAAGAAAGCCGTAAAAAGCTTAGATTACATTTGGGTCTTCATTTGTATTTTTTTTTATGTTTTTGTTTTATTATTATGTTTTGTTATTTCTTATTTTTATTTCACTGTGTTTTAGGTTTGTTAGTGCTCGTTATTTTAAGTGATATCTTCTATACTCTATCTTTCTACCTTAGAACATTGAGGACAATGTCTCGTTTTCGTTGGGGAGATAGGGTAGTAGCTAAAAAAATTTTTACTAACTATATTTTCTATTTCATAAAGCATGTGCAAAATTGTTGTTACTATGATGATAGAGTAAAAGAGATCTTTTTATGACTCTTGAGACGCATCTTAGTAACCATTCTTAATAAGGTCTATCATAATACTTCTTGAAATATTTAGGTTTACAAACTCTCGTATTGTTATCACTTAATTCTGCTCATATACTCATTTAACATGTATTCTTAAACATTAATTTACACACACACACACACTTGAATATATGATTGTGAGTTACACAATGGATTATTATATTATTTATATTCTTTTGTTAAAGGTAACAAGTAAGGGAACGAGATAATATATAATTTTAAAAAAATAAAAAAAGAGCAAAAAAAAATGAAATGATGATAATAAAAATGTAGATAAGTTTGGTTTTGTAGCCTCCCTAACCTAAGCAGTTAAGCTCGAAGGGGTGTTTTAATACCTAATACTGTAAAGTCAACTGACTTGGGAGCTATTGGCCCAACGCTTGTTATATGGGTTGAGGAGAAAAGCTCAAGGGAATCAAACATGGTGGAAATTTTTTTGGAAGTTTTCATGGATGATTTTTCAGTTTATGGGGATTCTTATGAGTTATGTCTAATGAATCTAGAAAAAGTTCTTGAAAGGTGTGAAGAGAGCAATCTTGTACTCAATTGGGAGAAGTGTCATTTTATGGTGACACATGGCATTATTTTAGGTCACATTATCTCTTCAAAAGGGATAAAGGTAGATAAGTCAAAAGTGGAAGTCATTCAAAAATTAACTACCTCTAAGACTGTGAAAGATGTGAGATCCTTTTTAAGACATGCTGGTTTTTATTGAAGATTCATTCATTCTTTTAGTACCATTGCCAAACCATTGTGTAACTTGTTGTCATAAGATGTCCCATTTGATTGGACATCAAAATGTCAAGAAGCTTTTGAAAAGCTTAAAGGGTTGTTGACAACTGCACCAATCATACAAGCTCATGATTGGTCTTTACCATTTGAACTGCTGTGTGATGCTAGTGATTTTGTGGTTGGGGCTGTTTTAGGGCAAAGAAAAGACAAGAAACCTCATGTCATATATTATGCTAGCAAGACTTTGAATGATGCTCAATTGAATTACACTACAACTGAAAAAGAACTCTTAGCTGTGGTCTTTGCATTAAACAAGTTTAGGTCTTATTTGGTTGGATCTCTTGTTATTGTTTTCACTGATCATGCAGCATTGAAATATTTGCTCACAAAACAAGATGCCAAACCATGTTTGATTCGATGGATCCTCCTACTCCAAGAGTTTAACATTGAAATTCGAGATAAAAAGGGAGTAAAGAATATAGTGGCTGATCATTTGTCTCGTCTTTCAAGCTATAAAACCATAATTGATGAATCTCCAATAAATGAACTCTTTGCTGATGAAAATTTATTTTGTGCAGGTACTGTCTCTTACATTGGTTCTCCATAGTATGCTGACATAGCAAATTACCTAGCCACAAATCAGATGCCTTCTCATTGGTCTAAACTTGACAAACAAAAATTCTTGCGCAATGTGCGCACCTTTTTTTGGGATGACCCCTACCTATTTAAATATTGTCCTGACCAAATTATTAAGCGGTGCATCCCTGATCATGAAATTCCAAGGGTCATTAATTTTTGTCATGCATTAGCCTGTGGTGGGCATTTCTCTTCCAAGAAAACCATTGCCAAAATCTTGCAGTGTGGTTTTTATTGGCCTACCATGTTTAAAGATGTTCATTCATACCTTCTGTGTTGCATGTGACCGATGCCAACGACTAGGTAGCCTCACTAGGCGTAACATGATGCCCCTTAACCCCATCCTTGTTTTGGAAATATTTGATTGTTGGGGGATTGATTTCATGGCACCTTTTCCAAGTTCATTTGGTTACCAGATCATCCTTGTAGCTGTTGATTATCTGTCTAAATGGGTGGAGGCCATTGCATCTCGAACCAATGACCATCGAGTTGTGGTCAAATTCTTGAAAGAAAATATTTTCTCTTGTTTTGGCATGCCTCAGGCTATGATTTGTGATGGGGGAAAACATTTTTGTAACAAGCCCGTT
The DNA here is from genome assembly GCF_000495115.2 of Populus euphratica. Lineage (NCBI taxonomy): Eukaryota > Viridiplantae > Streptophyta > Magnoliopsida > Malpighiales > Salicaceae > Populus > Populus euphratica. The sequence continues at coordinate 8,236 of NW_011500258.1, forward strand.
GGGATTTTGATGAGAAAATATGGTGTAATTCACAAGGTCAGTACCCCCTATCACCCACAGACTAGTGGCCAAGCTGAGTTGGCAAATAGGGAGATCAAGAACATTTTAGAGAAAACAGTCAATCCAAACCGTAAAGATTGGTCCCTACGACTAGTTGATGCTTTGTGGGCATATCGCACTGCTTATAAGACCTCTTTAGGAATGTCTCCTTATAGGCTAGTTTATAGAAAGCCTTGTCATCTCCTTGTTGAGATTGAGCACCGTGCATATTGGGCCATTCGGCAATTCAATGACAATGAAAATAAGGTTGGCAAAAATAGAAAGCTTCAATTGGATGAATTAGAGGAGCTAAGAAATGATGCATTTGAAAATGCAAAAATTTCAAAACATAAGATGAAAACTTTGCATGATAAACATATTCTTAGAAAATCCTTTCATGTTGGTCAAAAGGTTCTCTTGTATAATTCACGATTACATCTCTTTCCTAGGAAGTTGAGGACAAAATGGATTGGTCCATTTGTGATTAAATCCATCTCTGAGCATGGTGCATTTGAGGTAGAAAATCCCAAGAATGGAAATATTTTCAAAGTAAATGGTCATCGATTGAAACTTTATCTTGAAAATATTGTGGCTGAAGTTGAGACATTGGATCTTGAAGATCCAATACCATTGTAGTATCAAAAATAATAAGTTTTTATTTTTATTTTTATTTTTATTTTCATTTTCATTTTTTTCTTCTTTCTTCCATCTCTTATATTTTCTTGTTCATGCATTCGGGACAAAGCATTATTTTAAGTTGGGGGGTGTGAGGTTCTTTATTTTCAAAAAAAAAACAAAACATCAATGTTTTCTTTTAGTTGTGATATGTAGGTTAAAAAAAAAAAAAAACATCAATGTTTTCTTTTAGTTGTGATATGTAGGTTAAAAAAAAAAAAATCAAGCAAGAAGTCAGCTCATGCCCAATTCAATCAGACATTCATCCTTGAAAACAGAAGGGGAGTAACAATTTTCTAATCTTTATACTTTTCTTCTCTTTCTCTTTTACATTGACGATAATGTAAAACTTAATTTTAGATATTTCATTATGTTGAATGCTTGAGATAACCATGCTTGTTAAAAAAAAACAAAAAAAAAATACTTGTATTGGTATGTGAATGAGACTTGTTTAGGATCATCATTACCTTTTTGGGTTTATTATTGTGTTGAACGTTGCATGCTTTGATTTGGGATAGATAATATCTTATAAAGCAAGATATAGCATACTTTTTTTTTAGATTACTGAAGTACATCTTTCCTTGTAAAAGTTGTGTGAGTTATGTGAATATGCATGAAAGATGAGTATGATACTTTACTTGTGATTATCCCTTTTGATCTAGTCCTAAACAAGGTTTAAGTAAATAGAGTAATAATCATTACATAAATAAATAAATAAATGGGATTTTTCCCTTCTCTTGAATGCTTAGTGATTGAGTCAACTTAGTTAGTTGACTTCGAATGTCATCTAAGGTCCTATTGGTCTGGTCTTGGAATTTGTAAACTTGGTTGTTGATTCCTCCTTGCGTTTGCATGAATTGTTGAAGAGTATCCTCTAAGGATCTCTTATGAGGTGGTTGGTATGTGTTATGTGTGGGAGCATGAAATGGTTGGGGTGGAGGTTGAAATGTTTGAGGTACTGAAGAGCCCTCATTTCTCCATCCAAAATTTGGGTGGTTCCTCCATCCAGGATTATAGGTCTCAGAGTAGGGATTGCCTACTTGGTTTGGAAATGGCTTTCTTACATTACTTGAATTAGAAGTTTGGCCATATAGCACTTCCTTGAAGGCTGGAATGGTAGGACACTCAGTTGTCCTATGCCCTTTGCTCTCACAAACAACACAACTTTCCTCTTGTTGTTCACTTATGACATGCACTTTTTTAATCTCAAGAGACTCTACTTTCCTAGCCAATGAGGCCAATCTAGCATTGAGGTCATCAGTCTCTTTTAATTGAAACTTCCCACTTGAATGAGAAATGGTGTTTCTAAACTCAACATGAACTGGGAGAGAAGTCTCCCATTGCTTTGTGTTTTCAGCCAATTGATCAAAAAAATCAAAGGCCTCACTTGGTTCTTTGTCATAAAACTCACCATTACAAATGGTTGACACTAGCTTTTTAAAATCTGCGGTAAGAGAGTCATAAAAGAAACTCACTAACCTCCACATCTCAAAACCATGATGAGGGCATGCATTTAACAAGTCTTTGAACCTTTCCCAAGCTTGGTGAAATGACTCATTTGGACTACAAGAAAAATTCATCATTTGACGTTGTAAAGCTGCTGTCCTATGAGTGGGGAAGTATTTTTTCAAAAATTCAGCTTGCATTTCTCTCCATGTACCTATAGACCTAGGACACAAGGAGTTTAGCCAAAGCTTGGCTTTATCCTTTAGAGAGAATGAGAACAATTTAAGCCGAATGGTTTCCTCGGTGTATGTTCTATCAATAAAAGTATTACATACCTCTTCAAAGTCTTTAATGTGTATGTATGGATTTTCAGAATCCATACCATGAAATGTGGGAAGAAGTTGAATCATGTCCGGTTTCAAATTGAAAGCTTGTTTGGTTAAGAGGTAAGATAATACACGAAGGTGTACTTTGTCTAGCCGGGTGAAGATACTCTCTAAGAGTTCGAAAATTAGGTTGATCATTGAATTGTGGAGGTCCATTACCTTGAACACTCCCTTCACCCTCTACATCTTCAACATTAGCCATGATAAAATAATAATAATAATAATAATAATAATAATAATAATAATAATAATAATAATAATATAACAATTATATAAATATGAAAAGAAAGGAAAGAAAAGAAAAAAAATTGCAAATAAAAGTAATAGCTCAAAAATAAAAATACAACAAATTAAGAAATTCACTCTCCAACTAATAAGCACTATTAACAACAATAAACATTAAAAGATAATTATAAGAAGCTTGAATAAAAAGGCGGTAATACCGGCCAAGCACTTCAAACAATAAATATAAGAAAAATAATCATAACAAAACAACAAAATAAACTGAAATAAACAAGAGGCGGTAATACCGACCAAGCACTTTAGACAATAAATATAAGAAAAATAACAACAATAAACATTAAAAGATAATTATAAGAAGCTTGAATAAAAAGGCGGTAATACCGGCCAAGCACTTTAGACAATAAATATAAGAAAAATAACAACAATAAACATTAAAAGATAATTATAACAAGCATGAATAAAAAAAGGCTGTAATACCGGCCAATCACTTTAGACAATAAATAAAAACAATATCAACCAAATAAAATGAAATAAACTAGAAAAATATTAGCAACTAATAAGAATAGACAATAAAAGAAAAATGGTTGAACCAACCAAAATCCAACAATTAATAGTCCAGTCCACAGTCCAATATCCGAAACGTTAAGGTCAAATTTTTTTTAGGCGGTAAAACCAGCCACTTGATTTGTTTTTTAATTTTTTTTTGAGGCGGTAAAACCAGCCAATTAAAATTTTTTTATATGAATTTTTTTTAGTTTTCCAATAATCAAATCTAAATTTGTTACCTTTGCTTGCTAGCTCCCCGGCAACGGCGCCAAAATTGCTTGACCGCTTTGTATGATCGGCTTGTTTTAACTCGCAAGTGCACGAGTGTGCGATGTAGCAATTAACTCGGTAAGATCGAGATCATATCCACAGAGAGGTAGATCTGGAAATTAAGCTAGGTAACAAAAAAAACTCAAGAGAAAGTAAATTAACAATAACTTGGTTGAAAATAATTGATGGATTTGTTTTCAAAGATGAAAAAGTGTAAATAGATTCTAAATGACAAGAAAAAGTAAGTCTTGGTCCAAATCAATTTTAATGGTGATGTATTGGTGATTTCTTCAACATATATAAGATAACTCAACCTAATATCAACGATGGTGATATTAGATCGGGAGATATTACAATGAAGATTAGAAAGATGAAGATTGATTATTGCTTAAGAATGAACAAGTACTTTCATATTAAGTAAGACATTGAATCAAGCAATCTCTATACCAAAACTAAAGTTTGTGCATAAAAATTCAAGATTATAACATTACCTAAATGGTTTCTAAAATTTCTTTGCAATAATAAATCATTCATGAAGAAAATGAGAACATAAAGATTAAAATTCATTCATATCCTAAAGAACTCACCTCAATCACCATTATCCTTGATTTGGATCCAAGAAAGAGTTTAGCCAACCATGATTATATATAAGAACACTTCAATAAACATGAAAGAACTTGAATCCAACTGAAATAATAAGTTTTACAAACTAAAGAACCGAAATCTATAAAGAAGAACACAATATAATTTCAGAAAAAATTCGGACACAAATCTGACTCTAATTTTGGACAAAAATTTGACCCTTTTAGAAGCTTTTTTTGAGAAGTCTATTAGAGAAATATTTATAGGAAATTTTGTCACCTTTCCAGATCATTAAAGAACTGCTCATTTGGACACTTGAGTCAAAAGTTATGGGCAAAACACCAAAAGATGTTCTGAAAAATCAAATCAAGACAGCTTTACAACTACTTTGGTGCACGTTTTTCTTCCTCATTTATGAGGTGTCTCCTTCTTCTTTTTGACCCAAAATAATGTTAAAATATCCCCTCCAGCTTTCCATCCATGTGCTTTCCTTCTTGGATCAATAGATTACCCAAAATAAATCAATTGTTATTTGTTGTGTGGACATGTAAGATCATGGATTGTGTTTGGGTTGATTTTGGGCTGAATTTGAGCATCAAATAAGTATACAAATGTACTTATTATTTGGGCTAAGATTGACATTGAAACCTTAAGTGTTTAATGGTTGAAGTTTGCACACAACATAAGGCAAGTTTGGGCTTGAAATAAATCATATGATATTCTTTTCTAGAATTGGAATAGAATTGATTTTTGGGACAAATTTGGAGCACTTATTTGAACCAAGATTTGCTTCAATCTTCAACTAAATGTCTCTTCAATTCTTTGTTCTGAATTCCAACGTTGAATTTTCTGAATTAATTCATTTAAGCTCCAAAAACCTATCGAAACACTAAAACAAACTTCATTACTAAAAAACACATCAATTATTATAAAAACAACCAAATAAAAACAATAAATACATATGTAAAATAAGAGACTTAATGACACTTTTGATGCACAATCACATCTCATGTTAATTTTAAACCAGGTATTATTCAACTTTTACCTTTTTTTCATGGCTTAGAATTGGAAAATCCATACCTGCATTTAAGGGAATTTGAGGAGGTTTATAACACATATAATGATTCAAATTGTAGCATGAACACCATCAGATTAAAGCTTTTTTTCTTTTTCATTAAAAGATAAAGCTAAAACATGGTTACAAAATTTAAGACCAAGATCCATTCATACTTGGGATGAAATGCAACAATAGTTTTTAAAGAAGTTTTTTCCATCTCACAGAACAAACTCTTTCAAAAGACAAATCACCACTTTCACTCAAAAACCAGGAGAAACATTTACCAATGTTGGGATAGGTATTGAGACTTGTTTAATACTTGCCCTCATCATGGTTTTGAAGCATGAAGATTGGTTTCATATTTTTATGAAGGGTTAACACCTAGAGATAGGCAAATGGTTGAATTGATGTGGAATGGAACTTTTGAAGATAAAGACCCTGATGAAGCAATGAAGTACTTAGACTTGTTAGTTGAAAATGCTCAAAATTAGGACACCGCGGGTACTTATGAGGCACCGAGTACAACTCAACCTCATACATCTAGTGGAGGTATGTACAACCTTTGGGAAGATCATGACCTCCAAGCCAAGTTTGCATCTTTAGCTAGAAAAGTCGAGGAACTAGAATTGAAAAAGAGTGGTCAATTAAAATCTGTTGAAAACATTGTGTGTCAAATATGTGAAACAAATGAACACTCAACCAATAACTGTCCAACCTTGCCTTCTTTTAAGGAATATCTCCATGAACAATCTCATGCTTTAAACAGTTTCTAAAGGGCCAACCACAACCCATACTCCCAAACATACAACCCTAGTTGGAGAAATCACTCAAATTTCAGTTGGAAGAGTGATAACAACAATGCATAAATTTCACAACCACCATTTCAAACACACCATAATTTCCAAATTTCTCATGGATATGCACCTCCTTATGCTCCACCTCCTATAAGAAATGTTAAGGAAACATTGCATGCATTCATTGAAAAGCAAGAGACAATCAATACTGAACTTCCTCAAAACATGACAGATTTTAGAGATACTCTTGCAAAATTGACATCTGCTCTCATTTTCCAAGAGAAAGGTAAGTTTCCATCTCAACCACAACAAAATCCCAAGGGGCAATACAATGAAAATGCAAGTAGTTTCGGAAGCCAACATATGGATCAAGTCAAATCAATCATTACTCTTCACAGTGGTAAGGTTATTGAAAAACCCACTCTTGAACATTGTGAGAAAGATGATGAGTCAATCTCTAAGGGTAAGGAAGGGTTGAATCTGAAAATTGCTACTTCTAATGCATTGATTAATTGTAGGAATGGACTGATGAAGCTATCATTTGGAAACATGACATTAGAGATGAATATTTTCAACATTTACAAGCAACTTGGAGATGATAATTATTTACAAGAAGTGGGCTTTACTAAAAAATTAATTCATGATCAATTTCCAACCACTTCCAATGAAATTGAGATTGATGAATCTGATGATTTGCAAATGATTTATTTTTAGGAATAATCAAAGGCAAGTAATTGGAGACCACAAATTGAGGAATTGCCACCACGATTAATTTAGTCCATACCTTCATGTGTTCAACCACCCAAACCTGATTTGAAGTCGTTGCCATTCAATCTCAAATACTCATTTTTGGGAGAAAATAAAACTTTTCTAGTAATAATCTCTTCCAAAATTAATGCACATCAAGAAGGTAAGTTATTACAAACTCTGAAAATGCACAAAAAAGCATTAGGATGGACCAATGCACAAAAATGCATTAGGATGGACCATAGCTGACATAAAAGGAATTAGTCCTTTGATTTGTACACACAAAATTTATTTGGAGGAAAATGCTAAACCCTCTAGGGAAATGCAACGAAGGCTAAATCCTAATATGAAAGAAGTAGTGAAAAATGAAGTCATTAAGCTTCTAGATAATGAAATCATTTATCCTATTTTTGACAGCAAATGGGAAAGTCCTACCCAAGTTGTACCCAAGAAATCTGGAGTCACTATGATAACAAATGAGAACAATGAGTTAATTCCCACTAGAACTGGTACTGGTTGGCGCATGTGCATTAACTATAGGAAACTTAATTCAATGACTACAAAACATCATTTTCCTTTACCTTTCATGGATTAAATCCTAGAAAGAGTTGCAGGTCATCAATTTTATTGTTTTCTAGATGGCTATTCGGGTTACAACCAAATTGAAATTGCATTGGAAGATTAAGAGAAGACTACTTTCACATGTCTGTTAGGTACTTTTGCATATCGAAGGATGCCTTTTGGATTATGTAATGCACTAGCCACGTTTCAAAGATGCATGCTTAGTATATTTAGTGATATGGTTGAATATTTTCTTGAGATTTTTATGGATGATTTTTCTGTTTTTGGCGATTCATTTGATGATTGCTTAACTAACTTAGAAAAGGTTTTGAGCAGGTGTGAAGAGAAGAATCTTGTATTGAATTAGGAAAAATATCACTTTATGATAACTAACAGCATTGTACTTGGTCACATTGTTTCATCAAAAGGAATTGAGGTTGATAAATCTAAAATCGAGTTAATTGCGAACTTGGCAACACCAAAATCTATTAAAGATGTTTTAGATCATTCCTAGGACATGTTGGTTTTTATAGAAGGTTCATTAAAGATTTTAGCGTAATATCTAAGCCCTTAAATAACCTCCTAACAAAGGATAATATTTTTGAATGGACTGAAAATTGTGAAAAAACCTTTGTTAAACTTAAAAACTTGCTTACTTGTGCTCTTGTCATTCAACCTCCTGATTGGTCATTACCTTTTGAAATAATGTGTGATGCTAGTGATTATGCCGTAGGTGCTGTTTTGGAACAAAGAAAAGATACGAAACCTTATGTGATTTACTATGCAAATAAAACTTTAAATAGTGCTCAAATGAATTAGACCACCACTGAAAAAGAATTACTTACAGTAGTATTTGCATGTGAAAAATTCAGGTCTTATCTTGTTGGCTCATCTGTTGTTGTTTTTAGTGATCATGAGGCATTGAAATATCTTCTTTCTAAGAAAGATTCTAAGGCTAGATTGGTGCATTGGATTTTGTTAGTTCAAGAATTTGATATCACTATCAAAGATAAGAAAGGCAGTGATTAGTACTTAAAAGTGCATTTTTATCATGGTTTTATATCATCATTTTGCACTTGAAGTATCAATAACTCCTTAACTAAAATATGTTTTATAAGAATGTATCTAATAATATAAGATACCTATAATTTATGGTAAATGTCTATTTTTAATGCAGGCCTATCACATAAATGAAAGGATTGATTGATGTCCTGGAGAACTTAAATTGCAAGGATAAAGAGATGGCCAAACTTAGAAAAGAGATATCGGTGCAATCCAAACCGGAACACTGTTCGGTAATTGGGTCATATCTAGAGCTATATATCTCAGATTTAGGTCCAATTTATATGGATGGAAAGGTAAGACATAGGCCTACAACTTTCATATGGAGCCCAAGATCTAAAAAGGCCATTATCAAGTCCAAATTGTAGCAACAACAAAGAAGCCCGAATCTGTCTTCCAGCCCGAGCACTATTCGGTATTTTGGCCATATCTGGAGTTCTAGAAGTCCAAATGAGCTGACTTTTTTACACAAGAAGGCTGAGACAATTTCCTACAACTTTCATGTTTGCCACTGGCTCCAATTTTGACGTTATCAATGACGTTTTGGGCAGACAAGAGAAGATAAGGATTGTCACCAAGTCAAAAGTTGGCCACCCACTTATCAATTAGTCATCAAATCAATAGTTCCTAATTTTGGCCTATAAAAGGAGGAATTTGCCATGCATTTAGGCATCTTGGTTTCTAGATCAAGATCATGCTCTTCCTTTCTCTCTTTGTATTTTTTGTAATGTTTATGCTTTGCTTTAATTAATATTAAGTTTATGCCTTTCATTTCCTTCCCTTTACTTAGTTAACTTTTATGTTCTTATTTTGTTTATCTATTTTGCTTTCTTTCATTATGTCTAGCTAAGTTAGTTATGTCAAGGTGAAAAGGTTACACTAATGGTGTGAGAATAAGTATAATGTAAACTTAATATAGACCTTAATGTTTGATACTAACATGTTTTATATTTGTTATCTTGTTCACTCTTTAACACTTTGCTTGTTAAATGACTAATCTTGATTTATGTTGTATAACACTTGGTACAACAAATGCTTGGCACTTTCATAGCCCATAATGTATGGTATAACCGACACCTGAGCTATGAAAGGAACTTGATTTGTTGTTAACATAAGTTATAATCATGAATGCTTGACGAGATTTACAAGTATTAGCATTAATTGAATAAGATGACTAATGTAATCATGTTAACAATATATAATCCGATTGGAACCTCCTTTGTGTGTGGTTTCCAATTCAATAATAAGAGTTTATACTATACTTGTTTGATATACCATTAGTGAAACCTCTAACCTTGACATTTGTTATTATTATTGTTTAATCATTACATTAATATTTCATCTCGAAGTTCTCATCTTCTTCTTCTTCTTCTTTTTCTTTATTATTATTATTATTATTACTACTACTAGTATTATTTATTATTCTACTACTACTACTACTACTACTACTACTACTACTACTACTACTACTACTACTACTACTACTACTACTACTACTACTACTACTACTACTACTACTACTACTACTACTACTACTACTACTACTACTACTACTACTACTACTATTATTGTTGTTGTCTACAATTTGTATAATTGACCTCCCTGTGATCCGACCCTGATCTTGCTGTGTTATTTATTACTTCGACACTCCTGCACTTGGAAAAAGACATCAATCTTTTAACCATGTCAATACACACTGAATATTTCAGCGTTAGCCGTAGAGCTAGGTTCTGGTGATGATTTCTACATCGGTAACGACTTAGTTTTCGTCAATGATTTTTGATTCTGCAATTGTCTATATGCGTTTAAGATTTCAGTGTCAGTAGTAGAATTGGGTTCCGTTGATGATTTCTAGGTTGGTAGCGACTTAGTTTTTGCCAATGATTTCTAATTCTACTTTAGTCTATGAGAGATGAAGACTTCACGGACAATAATAGAACTGGGTTCTCTCAATGATTTCTTGGTCACTATTTGTTAGTTGTAGAAGTGGGTTCCAGTGATGATTTGTTGGTTGACAACAACTTAGATTTCGTCAATGATTTCTGATTCTCCAGTAGTCCATACATTCTTAAGATTTCAGCGGTAGCTGTAGAATTAGGTTCTGGGATGACTTTTGGGTTGGCAACTACTAAGTTTTCGTTAATGATTTCTGATTCTACTGTAGTCTATGCATACTGAAGATTTCAGCGTCAGCCGTAGAACTGGGTTCCAGTGATGATTTGTGGTCGCCAGCGACTAATTTTTTGTCAATGCTTTTTAAATTTGCAGTAGTCTATCCAAGCTGAAGATTCCAGCGTTAGCCGTAGAATTGGGTTCCAATGATGATTTCTGGTTGTGCAGCGACTAAGTTTTCGTGAATGATTTATGATTCTCAGGCAGTCTATGCACGCTCAAGATTCCAGTGTCAGTTGTGGAACTGGATTCTAGTGAAGATTTCTGCGTATGCAGCATCTAAGTTTTTGTCAATGATTTATGGTTATACGATAGTTAATGCATGCCTAAGATTTCAATGTCTGATTTTTAGGTCGACAGTGACTAAGTTTTTGCCAATGATGTTTGATTCTTCATTTGATATTTAGCTAGTTGTATTGGTTTCCCTAACTAATTAAGTTAGGTCTTGAGTTTTATGTTCGGTGGCTAGCCTGTAGCCATCTGTTGTTTTACATTTCTATTCTCATTGTAAATCTGGGGTATGCCCCTTATAATCTTTGTATCGTTTTCTTTTAATATATACGTCAACTTACCAAAAAAAAAAAATGATGTTTGATTCTGTAGTAGTCCATGCACCCTTAAGATTTTAGCGCAAGTCGTAGAACTGGATTCCATTGATGATTTCTAGGTCGGCAAGGGCTAAGTTTTTGTCAATGATTTCTGATTCCACTGTAGTCTATACATGTTGAAGATTTAAGCATCAGCCGTTGAACTGGGTTCCGGTGATGATTTCTACATTGGTAGCGACTCAGTTGTCGTCAATGATTTCTGATTCTACTGTAGCCTATTAGAGCTGAGGATTTCAAGGAAAGCCATGAAATTGTGTTTCAGTGATGATTTATAGGTCGGCAACAACTAATTTTTCATAAATGACTTCTGATTCAGTAGTAGTCTATGAGAACTGAAGATTCCTGCCATAGAACTGGGTTCCGGTGATGATTTCTGGGTGTAGGGACTAAGTTTTTGTTGATGCTTTCTAATTCTGCACTCTACACGCCGAATATTTTAGTGTCAGTCATAGAACTGGGATCTGGTGATGATTTCTAGGTTTGCAGCGACTAAGTTTTCATCAATGATTTATGATTCTCTAGTAGTCTATACGTGCTGCAGATTCTAGCACTAGCCGTCGAATTGGATTCTAGTGAAGATTTCTGGGTATATGATTAGTACTTAAAAGTGCATTTTTATCAAGGTTTCATATCATCATTTTGCACTTGAAGTATTAATAACTCCTTAACTAAAACATGTTTTATAATAATATATCTAATAATATAAGATGCCTTTAATTTGAAGTAAATGTTCATTTTAAATGCAGGCCTATCACATAAATGAAAGGATTGATTGACGAATTTAAGAACTGAAATTGAAAGGATAAAGAGATGGCCAAACTTAGAAAAGAGATGTCGGTGCAATCCAAACCGGAACACTGT
>NW_011500258.1:20324-30241 GCF_000495115.2 Populus euphratica
CAGTAATTGGGTCATATCTAAAGCTATAGATCTCAGATTTAGGTCTACTTTATATGGATGGAAAGGTAAGACATATGCCTACAACTTTCATATGGAGTCCAAGATCTAAAAAGGTCATTTTCAAGTACAAATTGTTGCAACAACAAAGAAGCCCGAATCTATCCCCCAGCCCGAGAACTGTTTAGTATTTTGGCCATATCTAGAGTTCTAGAAGTCCAAATGAGCTAAATTTGTTACATAAGAAAGCTGAGACAATTGTCTACAACTTTCATGTTTTTAAGTGGCTCCAATTTTGACGTTATCAGTGACGTTTTGGGCAGACAATAGAAGATAAGGATTGTCACCAAGTCAAGAGTTGGCCACCCACTCATCAATTAGTCATCAAATCAATAGTTCTTAATTTTTCCCTATAAAAGGAGGTATTTGCCATACCTTTAGGCATCTTGGTTTCCAGATCAAGATTATGCTTTTGCTTTCTCTCTTTGTAGTTTTTGTAATGTTTATGCTTTGCTTTTATTAATATCAAGTTTATGTCTATCATTTCCTTTCATTTACTTAGTTAACTTTTATCTTATTTATGTTCTTATTTTGTTTATTTATTTTTCTTTCTTTCATTATGTCTAGCTAAGTTTATTATATCAAGGTGAAAAGGTTACACTAATGGTGTAAGAATAAGTATAGTGTAAACTTAATATGGACTTTAATGTTTGATACTAACATGTTTTGTATTTGTTATCTTGTTCACTCTTTAATACTTTGCTTGTTAAATGACTAATCTTGATTTATGTTGTATAACACTTGGTACAACAAATGCTTGGCACTTTCATAGCCCATACTGTATGGTATAACCGACACCTGAGCTATGAAAGGAACTTGATTTGTTGTTAACATAAGTTATAATCATGAATGCTTGACGAGATTTACAAGTATTAGCATTAATCGAATAAGATGACTAATGTAATCATATTAACAATCTATAATCTGATTGGAACCTCCTTTGTGTGCGGTTTCCAATTGAATAATAAGAATTTATACTATACGTATTTGATATACCATTAGTGGATCCTCTAACCTTGACATTTATTGTTATCATTGTTGAATTCTTACGTTAATCTTCTATCTCAAAGTTCTCATCAACTTCTTCTTCTTCTTCCTCTTTATTATTATTATTATTATTACTACTACAACTACTATTACTACTACTACTACTACTACTACTACTATTATTATTAGTATTATTAGTATTATTATTGCTACTATTATTATTGTTGTTATTGTTACTATTGTTGTTGTTTATAATTGTTATTTATAATTTGTACTATTAACCTCCCTATGGTTCGACCCCGGTCTTGTCGTGTTATTTATGATTCTGCAATAGTCTATGCACGCTTAAAATTTCAGCGTTAGTCATAGTATTGGGTTTCGGTGATGATTTTTGGGATGACAACGATGAAGTTTTCGTCAATGATATCTGATTCTACAATAATCTATGCACCTTAAAGATTTCAGCGTCAATCATAGAACTAGGTTCCGACTGAGTTTTCATCACCGATTTCTGATTTTCCAATAGTTTATGCATGTAGTGTCAGCCTTTGAATTGGGTTATAGTGATGATTTCTGGGTCGACAGGGGATAACTTTCATCAATGATTTATGATTCTACAGTAGTCTATGCATGATGAAGATTTCAGCGTCAGCTGTAGAACTGGGTTTCAGTGATGATTTCTACATTAGTAGCGACTTAGTTCTCGCCAATGATTTCTGATTCGGTTGTAGCCTATTGGAGCTGAGGATTTCAACGATAACAATAAAACCGTCATTTGGTGATGATTGTGGGTCTCTAGCAACAAAGTTTTCATCAATGCTTTCTGATTCTGCAGTAGTCTATAGACACCAAAGATTGCAAGGCCAACTATAGAACTGGGTACTAGTGATGATTTTTGGGTGTGCAACAACTAAGTTTTTATGAACGACTTTTGATTCTCAAGTAGTCTATGCGTGTTTAAGATTTCAGCCTTAGCTGTTGAATTGGGATTCGGTGATGATTTCTGCGTCGGCAACGACTAAGTTTTTTGTCAATGATTTCTGATTCAGCAATACTCTATACGCGTTGAAGACTTCAGCGTCAGTCGTAGTGCTGGGTTGCATTGATGATTTCTAGGTCGCAAGCAACTAATTTTTCATCAATGACTTTTGATTCTACAGTAGTTTATGGGCACTGAAGATTCCTATCGTAAAATTAGGTTTCGTTGATGATTTCTGGGTTGCAGCGACTAAGTTTTCGTCAATGCTTTCTAATTCTACACTATGCACGCTGAAGATTGTAGGGTCAACCATAGAACTAGGTTTTGATGATGATTTCTTGGTTTAGAGCAACTCAAATGTCGTCAATGATTTCTGATTCTCCAGTTGCATATGCATGCTTAAGATTTTAGCGTCAGCCATTGAACTGGGTTTTGGTGATGATGTTTAGGTCGGCACGAACTAAATTTTCATCAATGATTTATAATTCTGCAATAGTCTATACATGCTAAAGATTCCATCACTAGCCGTAGAATTGGGTTCCCGTGATGATTTCTACATTTGTAGTGACTTAGTTTTCATCAATGATTTCCGATTCTACTTTAGCCTATTAGAGTTGAAGATTTCAAGAGCAACCATAAAATTGTGTTCTGGTGATGATTCCTATATAGGTAGTGACTAAGATTTCGTTAATGATTTCTGATTTTGCAGTACTTTATGCACACTTAAGATTTCAGCGTCAGCTATAATACTAAGTTTCGTTGATGATTTCTAGGTCGCTAGTGACTAATGTTTCATCAATGACTTCTGATTCTGTAGTAGTCTATGGGCACCGAAGATTTCTACCATAGAACTAGGTTTTATTGATGATTTTTGGGTATCCAGTGACTAATTATTCATCAATGATTTCTTATTCTCTAGTAGTCTATGCGCACTGAAGAGTTCAACGTCAGCCATAAAGTTGGGTTCTGATGATGATATCTACACCGGTAGCGATTCAGTTTTTGTCAATGATTTCTAATTCTCATGTAGCCTATTGTTGATGAGGATTTCAAGGACAACCATAGAAATGTGTTCTGGTGATGATTTCTTGGCCGAGAGTGATTAGTACTTAAAAGTGCATTTTTATCATGGTTTTATATCATCATTTTGCACTTGAAATATCAATAACTCCTTAATTAAAATATGATTTATAATAATGTATATAATAATATAAGATACCTATAATTTGTGGTAAATGTCTATTTTTAATGCAGGCCTATCACATAAATGAAAGGATTGATTGATGACTTGAAGAACTTAAATTGCAAGGATAAAGAGATGGCCAAACTTAGAAAAGAGATGTCGGTGCAATCCAAACAGGAACACTGTTCGGTAATTGGGTCATATGCTCCAACTCTTAGAAGAAATCTTGAGGAAACATTGAATGCATTCATTGAAAAGCAAGAGACAATCAATACTCAACTTGCTCAAAACATGACAGATTTTAAAGATACTCTTGCTAAATTAACATCTGCTCTCAGTTTCCAAGAGAAAGGTAAGTTTCCATCTCAACCGCAACAAAATCCCAAAGGGCAATACAATGCAAATGCAAGTAGTTCCAGAAGCCAACAGATGGATCAAGTCAAATCAGTCACTACTCTGCGCAGCGGTAAGGTTATTGAAAAACCCTCTCTTGAACCTTATGAGAAAGATGATGAGTCAATCTCTGAGGGTAAGGAAGGTGTTGAATCTGAAAATTGCAAAGAAACGACTGATTCACCGCCAGCACTTCCATTTCCTCAAGTCATGACCAAACAAAGGAAAGTTAATCACAACTCTGAAATCTTTGAAACTTTCAAACAGGTAAGGATCAATATACCTTTGCTGGATGCTATTAAACAGGTTCTTTCCTATGCTAAATTTTTGAAAGATCTCTGCACTGTGAAGAGGAAACTGAATGTGAAAAAGAAAGCCTTTCTAGCCGAACAAGTAAGTGATATTCTTCAAAACAATAATGCTTTGAAATATAAAGACCCTGGTTGTCCTACAATTTCTTGCTTTATTGGAGAGCATAAAATTGAAAGAGCCTTACTTGATCTTGGTGCTAGTGTGAATTTACTTCCATATTCAGTTTTTCAGAGTCTCAATCTAGGTGAGTTAAAACCAACTTCTATATCTCTTTTACTTGCCGATAGATCTATAAAAGTGCCTGGAGGAATAATTGAAGATGTGTTAGTACAAGTCGATAAATTCATTTATCCTGTGGATTTTATTGTCTTGGACACAGAACCTGTTGAAGCATGTAATTCATTTCCTGTTATTTTAGGACGTGCATTTCTTGCAACCTCTAATGCATTGATTAATTGTAGGAATGGACTGTGAAGCTATCATTTGGAAATATGACATTGGAGATGAATATTTTCAACATTTGCAAGCAACTTGGAGATGATAATGATTTACAAGAAGTAGATCATATTGATGAATTAGTTTATGATCAACTTGAATCTACTTTAAGTAAAAATGAATTGGATGAATCTGAAGATTTGCAAATGATTTATTCTGAGGAAGAAATCACAGATAAAAATGCACAGAAAATATTGATGCGAATCTTTTATCAACAGTGATAACAGATTCGACATCTGACATCACACCAATCGATGATTACTTTCCTAACGAATCCTTACTTTCTCTTAGTCCAGTGCCTTGGTATGATAAAAATATCAATTTTCTTGCTTTAGGAGATTTGCCAACTGATTGGAGTACTCAAGACAAAGAAAAGTTTTTGAACGAAGTGAAGAGCTTTTATTGTGATGACCCTAACTTATTCAAATATTGTCCTGATCAAATATTTCAAAGATTCATTTCCGACAATGAGGTAAGTAGTGTCATTAAACTTTGTCATTCTGAAGCATGTGGAAGTTATTTCTCGTCAAAAAAGACTGTTGCAAAAATCTTTCAAAATGGATTTTATTGGCCCACCATGTTCAAGGACACACATGCATTCTGCAAAACTTGTGAAAATTGTCAAAAAATTGACACTGGTCAAAAAATTTTGTTTTATGATTCTCAACTCTATGCATTCCCTAAAGAGCTAAGATTAAGATGGACCAATCCTTATGGGGCCTGTGATATTGAGAATTCAATGAATGACAATGATTTTAAGGAAAATGGACATCGTTTGAAAGCTTACTTTGATAATTTTCCTAGTGAAAATGAATCAGCTGGTTTTAATGATCTTGTAGATAAAGGTTGATTATTTTGTTTTTCTCACATTTTCTTTTTTGTGTTTCTTTTTGAGTGATTTTTGCTAGTTTCTCTCACCCCGGTCAAATGGCGGACAACGGTACTCCGTAACTTAAGTCAGTTCTTTTAGTTTCCCACAATAACTGATATCTGTGTATATATTTGTGCAATTATTTGAATCTCTCTTCCAATTCTCTTTTGAAAATGGACACTAATCTTGAAAAATTGAAAAAGTATTTCCCCGCTCTGCCTCAGAATGCGATTACAAAAATTTATCGTGCTAGATGTGTAAGATTGAGATTGTTAATGAATCATGGAATTCCTGAAGATATTCGCTGGTTGATTGAAGCAAAGGTCCGATTATCAGGTGAGTCCTCTAATTTCTTTATTTCACACATGTCTGGAACAGGTAAAAGCACTTTTGCAAAGAAACATCGTGCAAAATGACTAGAAGTCTGTCATCGATGTGCTAGATGGACTTGTAATACACAATGTCATTCTTTAGGAATGGTATCTATAAACCGTGAAGATAAAATACAATTCATTAAGGATGGTCTGAGTAAGGAGTCTTTAGATAATCTTCTATTGACTCTTGAGATGCATCCTAGTGGAGATGTGCATCGTGTAATTCATGATTTATGGCCACTATTTCATAAAGAACATGATCGACTTAGTCTTGGGAATCTGACTAAAAAAGACCCTGTTTGCCAGTTTTTAAGAAAACTGGATGGGAAGCCTATCCCCGACCCATAGAGGGCGTTTAAGCCGTTCTTGAACGTAAAACCAAGGGAAGATGTGTGAGCCACAATCACAACAACCTACATACACTTGCTTTTTCAAAAAGTAAATAAATAAATAAAAAGAGAGAGAGAGAGAGTGTGAGACTCCAGCTGGCCTACATATAGGTGTTATTATTGCCTTTCTCATTTCTCATCTATAAAACCCTCTCTTCCTTCCTTTCATTTCTACTCAACCCATACATTCAACAAATACTTGTGTAGAAATGGCAAGTTCCTCAGGTCATCAAATAAGAAATATTTTTGTTTTCGGTGGATCTAGTCCTGGGAAAGAAAAGGAGTTTTTAGAATCAGCAAATCATCTTGGTCAGGTGCTAGCTGAGAGAAATATTCATTTAGTGTATGGGGGAGGCAGTCTTGGGTTAATGGGAGGTGTGTCAATAGCTGCATTTTTAGGAGGTAGTCAAGTTTTAGGGGTCGTCCCTGAAGCTTTGGCACAAGGGGACATCATTGGAAAAACAATTGGAGAGGAACTTCAGGTCTCCACAATATCAGCTCGAATGAATGCAATGTTTAACCGTGCTGGTGCCTTCATTGCTTTACCAGGTGGTCTAGGCACATTGGAAGAGATCTTTCATATTTCCTCTTGGGCTCAACTGCACATTCACCATAAACCCATAGGTTTGTTAAATGTTAATGGTTATTATGATAAATTGTTGTCTTTTCTTGATCATGCTGTGGAACAGAAATTTCTAACATCTTCTGCACGAAAAATCATAATCTCTGCTGCTACTGCTGAACAATTGATTGACCAACTACAATCTTTCATTCCTGTGATTGATCCTTCCATGAGTCGCATAAATTGGTCATCTAAGGAAAGCCGTAAAAAGCTTAGATTAGATTTGAGCCTTCATTTGTGAATTTTTGTGTCTTTTGGTTTTATTATTGTGTTTTGTTATTTCTTATTTTTGTTTTAGTGTGTTTCAGGTTTGTCGGTGTTTGTTATTTCAGGTGATATCTTCTATACTCTATCTTTCTACCTTAAAACATTGAGGACAATGTCTCGTTTTGGTTGGGAGGAGAGGGTAGTAGCCGTAAAAATTGTTTTTCATTTCATAAAGCATGCGCATAATTGTTGTTACTAGGATGGCAGAGTAAATGAGCTCTTTTGTTAAAGTGACTCTTAAGACTCATCTTAGTAACCATTCTTAACAAGGTCTATTATAATACTTCCTGAAATATTCAGATTTACAAACTCTCACATTGTTATCACTTAATTCTGCTTACATACTTATTTAACATGTATTCTTAAACCTTAATTTACACACACACACTTTAACATATGATTGTAGGTTGCATATTGGATTATTACATTATTAGTAGTCTATGCACGTTGAAGATTTCATTATCAGCCATAGAATTGGGTTCCATCGATGATTTCTAGGTCGCTAGTGATTACTTTTTCAATTTTGACTTTTGATTCTTCAGTAGTCTATGGGCTCCGAAGATTACAGGGCAGTAGTAGAACTTGGTTCTTGTGATGATTTCTTGGTCAAGAGCAACTTAGATGTTGACAATGATTTCTAATTCTATAGTAGTCTATGGGCACTGAAGATTTCAATGACAATAATAGAACTAGGTTTTGGTGATGATTTCTTGGTTGAAAGCTTCTCAGATGTTGTTGATGATTTCTTATTCTAATGTAGTCTGTGGGCGCTAAAGGTTTCAGAGTTGGTGGTAAAACTAGGTTCCGGTGATGATTTCTAGGTCAGCAGTGACTTAGTTTTCATCAATGATTTCTAATTTTGCAGTAGTTTATAGGAGCTGAAGGTTTTAACATCAAAGTTGGAAGTGGGTTCTGGTAATGATTTCTGGGTATGCAGCGACTAAGTTTTCATTAATGATTTATGATTCTCAAGTAGTCTATGCGCGCTGCAGAATCCAACGTCAATCGTGGAACTAGATTCCAGTGATGATTTCTGGCATGCAGCATCTAAGTTTTTGTCAATGATTTATGATTTTATGGTAGTCTATGCGCCCTAAAGATTTCAGCATTAGTCGTAGATCTGAGTTCCAGTGATGATTTCTAGGTCAACAGCGACTAAGTTTTCGTCATTGATTTCTGATTCCGCAGTAGTTGATTAGTGCTTAGAAGTGCATTTTTAACAAGGTTTTATATGATGATTTTGCACTTGAAGTATCAATAACTCAACTAAAGCATGTTTTATAAAAACATATCTAATAATATAAGATACCTTTAATTTATGGTAAATGTTCATTTTAAATGCAGGTCTATCACATAAATAAAAGGATTGATTGATAAGTTTAAAAACTAAAATTGAAAGGACAAAGAGATGGCGAAACTCAAAAAAGAGATGCTGGTGTAGTCAAAATTGGAACACTGATAAATAATTGGGTCATATTAAAGCTCTAGATCTCGGATTTAGGTCTACTTTATATGGATGGAAAGGCAAGACATAGGCCTACAACTTTCAGCCCAAGATAAAAAGGTCATTTTCAAGTCCAAATTGTAGCAACAATGAAGAATTCTGAATCTGTTCTACAGCCTGAACACTGTTAAGCTTTTGGCTTATATTTGGAGTTTTAGAAGACCAAATGACCTTAATTTTTTTTCCTGGAAAGCTGAGACAATTTCCTAGAACTTTCATGTTTTCAAGTGGTTCCAATTCTGACGTTATCAATGACTTTTTGGGCAGACAATAGAAGATAAGGATTGTCACCAAGTCAAGAGTTGGCCACCCATTCATCAATTAGTCATCAAATCAATAGTTCCCAATTTAATAGTTCTTAATTTTTCCCTATAAAAGGAGGTATTTGCCATACCTTTAGGCATCTTGGTTTCCAGATCAAGATCAAGATCAATTAGTTGGTGTTGTTGTATTATTGTTGTTTAAAATTTATAGAACTAACCTCCATGTGGTTCTACCATGGTTTTGTTGGGTTATTTATTACTTCTACACTCCTGCACTTAGGAGAAGACATCAATATTTTGGTTGTGTCAATAGTCTATAAATGTTCAAGATTTTAGCATTAGTAGTAGAACTGGGTTATTGTGATGATTTCTAGGTCGCTAGCGACTAATTTTTCATCGACAACTTCTAATTTTGTAGTAGTCTACAAGCACCGAAGATTGTAGGGTCAACCATAAAATTGAGTTCTGGTGATGATTTCTAGTTGTGTAGCGACTAAGTTTTCATCAACGATTTCTGATTCTCCAGTTGTATATACGTGTTTAAGATTTCAGCGTCAACCATTGAACTGGGTTCCGGTGATGATTTCTAGGTCGGCAAGGGCTAAGTTTTTGTCAATGATTTCTGATTCCACTATAGTCTATACATGTTGAAGATTTAAGCATTAGCCGTTGAACTGGGTTCCAGTGATGATTTCTACATCGGTAGCGACTCAGTTGTCGTCAATGATTTCTGATTCTACTATAGCCTATTAGAGCTAAGGATTTCAAGGAAAGCCATGAAATTGTGTTTTAGTGATGATTTATAGGTCGGCAACAACTAATTTTTCATAAATGACTTCTGATTCAGTAGTAGTCTATGAGAACTGAAGATTCCTGCCATAGAACTGGGTTCCGGTGATGATTTATGGGTGTAGGGACTAAGTTTTTGTTGATGCTTTCTAATTCTGCACTATACACGCCGAATATTTTAGTGTCAGTCATAGAACTGGGATCTGGTGATGATTTCTAGGTTTGCAGCGACTAAGTTTTCATCAATGATTTATGATTCTCCAGTAGTCTATACGTGCTGCAGATTCTAGCACTAGCCGTCGAATTGGATTCTAGTGAAGATTTCTGGGTATATGATTAGTACTTAAAAGTGCATTTTTATCAAGGTTTTATATCATCATTTTGCACTTGAAGTATCAATAACTCCTTAACTAAAACATGTTTTATAATAAT
>NW_011500258.1:31619-36371 GCF_000495115.2 Populus euphratica
CCAGGTTATTTATTACTTCGACACTCCTGCACTTGGGAGAAGACATTAATCTTTTAGTCGTGTCAGTATATAGTGTCTAAGTTTTTGTCAATGATTTATGATTCTGCAATAGTCTATGCACGCTCAAAATTTCAGCGTTAGTCATAGTATTGGGTTTCGGTGATGATTTTTTGGACAACAATGATGAAGTTTTCGTCAATGATATCTGATTCTGCAATAATCTATGCACCCTAAAGATTTCAGCGTCAATCATAGAACTAGGTTCCGACTGAGTTTTCATCACCAATTTCTGATTTTCCAATAGTCTATGCATGTAGTGTCAGCCTTTGAATTGGGTTATAGTGATGATTTCTGGGTCAGCAGGGGATAACTTTCATCAATGATTTATGATTCTACAGTAGTTTATGCATGATGAAGATTTCAGCGTCAGCTGTAGAACTGGGTTTCAGTGATGATTTCTACATTAGTAGCGACTTAGTTCTTGCCAATGATTTCTGATTCGGTTGTAGCCTATTGGAGCTGAGGATTTCAACGATAGCCATAAAACTGTCATTTGGTGATGATTTTGGGTCTCTAGCACCGAAGTTTTCATTAATGCTTTCTGATTCTGCAGTAGTTTATAAACACCAAAGATTGCAAGGTTAACTATAGAACTGGGTACTGGTGATGATTTTTGGGTGTGCAACAACTAAGTTTTTATGAACGACTTTTAATTCTCAAGTAGTCTATGCGTGTTTAAGATTTCAGCGTTAGCCGTTGAATTGGGATCCGGTGATGATTTCTGCATCAGCAGCGACTAAGTTTTTGTCAATGATTTCTGATTCAGCAATACTCTATACGCGTTGAAGACTTCAGCGTCAGTCGTAGTGCTGGGTTTCATTGATGATTTCTAGGTCGCAAGCGACTAATTTTTCATCAATGACTTTTGATTCTACAGTAGTTTATGGGCACTAAAGATTCCTATTGTAAAATTAGGTTTCGTTGATGATTTCTGGGTTGCAGCGACTAAGTTTTCATCAATGCTTTCTAATTCTACACTATGCATGCTGAAGATTGTAGGGTCAGCCATAGAATTAGGTTCTGATGATGATTTCTTGGTTTAGAGCAACTCAAATGTCGTCAATGATTTCTGATTCTCCAGTTGCATATGCAAGCTTAAGATTTTAGCATCAGCCATTGAATTGGGTTTCGGTGATGTTGTTTAGGTCGACACGGACTAAATTTTCATCAATGATTTATAATTCTGCAATAGTCTATACATGCTAAAGATTCCATCACTAGCCGTAGAATTGGGTTCCCGTGATGATTTCTACATTTGCAGTGACTTAGTTTTCATCAATGATTTCCGATTCTACTTTAGCCTATTAGAGCTGAAGATTTCAAGAGCAGCCATAAAATTGTGTTCCGGTGATGATTTCTATATAGGTGGCGACTAACATTTCGTCAATGATTTCTGATTTTGCAGTACTTTATGCACACTTAAGATTTCAGCATCAGCTATAATACTAAGTTTTGTTGATGATTTCTAGGTCGCTAGTGACTAATTTTTCATCAATGACTTCTGATTCTGTAGTAGTCTATGGGCACCGAAGATTCCTACCATAGAACTAGGTTTTATTGATGATTTTTGGGTATCCAGTGACTAATTATTCATCAATGATTTCTTATTCTCTAGTAGTCTATGCGCACTGAAGAGTTCAACATCAGCCATAGAGTTGGGTTCCGATGATGATATCTACACCGGTAGCGATTCAGTTTTTGTCAATGATTTCTAATTCTCATGTAGCCTATTGCTGATGAGGATTTCAAAGACAACCATAGAAATGTGTTCTGGTGATGATTTCTTGGCCGAGAGCAACATAAATTTCATCAATGATTTCTAATTCTGCAGTAGTATATGGGCGTTGAAGATTTCAGCATCAGAGGTAGTCTATGCTCGCTGAAGATTCAAGCATCAGCCGTGGAACTGGATTTTAGTGAAGATTTCTGGGTATGGTATGTCTAAGTTTTTGTTAATGATTTATGATTCTATGGTAGTCTATAGCGTTTAAGTTTCCAGCGTCAGCTGTAGAACTGGGTTTTGGTGATGATTTCTAGGTGGGCAGCGGCTAAGTTTTTGTCAATGATTTCTCATTCTGTAGTATGCATACTAAATATTTCAGCGTCAGTCCTAGAATTGGGTTCCGCTTATGATTTCTACATCAGTAGCGACTTAGTTTTCGTCAATGATTTCTGAATCTACTGTAGCCTATTGGAGCTGAGGATTTCATGGACAACCATAGAACTGTGTTTCGGTGATGATTTCTTGGTCGAGAGCAACTCATATGTCGTTAATGATTTTCGATTCTGCAGTAATCTAGGGCACTGAAGATTTCAGCATCAGCTGTGGAAGTGGGTTCCTGTGATGACTTCTAGGTCTATAGTGATAAATTTTCATCAATGCTTTCTGATTCTATAGTAGTCTATGCGCGCTGAAGATTTCAGCGTCAACCGTAGAAATGGGTTCCAATGGTGATTTTAGGTATGCATCGACTACTTTTTCGTCAATAATTTCTAATTCTCTAATAGTCTATGTGCACTAAAGATTTCAGCGTCAACCATAGTATTGGGTTCCGTTGATGATTTCTGGGTCGCTAGCGATGAATTTTTCATCAATGACTTTTGATTCTATAGTAGTCTAGGGGCACGAAATATTCTAGCTGTAGAACTGGGTTCCGGTGATGATTTCTGCATTTGCAACGAATAAGTTTTCATCAATGATTTCTTAGTCTTCAGTAGTATATGCATGCTTAAAATTTTAGTGTCAGCCGTGGAATTGGGCTTTGGTGATGATTTCTGGGTATGCGGCGACTAATTTATCATCTATGATTTCTACTTCTCTACTAATCTATGCACGTTGAAGATTTCACCGTCAACCATATAACTGGGTTCCGGTGATGATTTCCGTGCAACTAAGTTTTGTCAATGATTTATTATTTTATGGTAGACTATGCGTGTTTAAGATTTCACCATCAGCCGTGGTATTGGTTCTGGTGATTTTTTTGGGTTTGCAACGACTAAGTTTTTGTCATTGATTTCTGATACTGTAGTAGTCGATGCATGCTAAAGATTTCAGCGTTAGTAGTAGAACTGGGTTTCGATGATGATTTCTAGTCAACAATGACTAATTTTTCAACAATGACTTCTTATTCTATAGTAGCCTATGGGCTCTGAAGTTTGCAGCGTTAGAAGTGGAATTGGATTCCTGTGAAGATTTCTGGGTATGCAGTGTCTACATTTTTGTCAATGATTTATTATTCTACGGTAGTCTATGCGTACTTAAGATTTCAATGTCAACTATAGTATTGGGTTTTCGATGATGTTTTTTGAGTCGACAACGACTAAGTTTTCATCAATGATGTCTGATTCCACATTAGTCTATGCACCCTGAAGATTTCAGCATCAGCTGCAAAACTAGGTTCCATTGATGATTTCTAGGTCGCCAGCAATAAATTTTTCATCAAAGACTTCTTATTCTACAAAAGTCTATGGGCATCGAAGATTGTAGGGTCAACCATAGAATTGGGTTTCGGTGATGATTTCTGGGTTTGCAGCGACTAAGTTTTTGTCAACGATTTCTGATTCTCAAGTAGTCTATGCGTGTTGAAGCTTTCAGTGTCAACCGTTGAACTGGGTTCTGGTGATCATTTATGGGTCAGTAGGGACTAAGTTTTCGTCAATGATTTATGATTATGCAATAGTCTATGCATGCTGAAGATTTCAGTGTCAGCCGTAGCAGTGGGTTCTAGTGATGATTTCTACATCGGTAGTGACTAAGTTTTAGTCAATGATTTTTGATTTTATAGTACTCTATGATCGCTAAAGATTTCAGTGTTAGTTGTAGTACTAAGTTATGTTGATTATTTCTGGGTCACTAGCAACTAATTTTTCATCAATTACTTCTGATTCTGCAGTAGTCTCTTGGCACTTAAGATTCCTGCCATAGAATTGGGTTTCGGTGATGATTTTTGGGTGTGTAGCGACTAAGTTTTCATCAATGCTTTCTCATTCTACACTATTGATTAGTACTTAAAAGTATATTTTTATCAAGGTTTTATATCATCATTTTACACTTGAACTATCAATAACTCCTCAACTAAAGCATGTTTTATATTAACATATTTAATAATATAAGATACCTTTAATTTGTGGTAAATGTTTATTTTAAATGCAGGCCTATCACATAAATGAAAGGATTGATTGATGAATTTAATAACTAAAATTGAAAGGACAAAGAGATGGCCAAACTTAAAAAAGAGATGCCGGTGCAGTCCAAACTGGAACACTATTTGGTAATTGGGTCATATTTGGAGCTGTAGCTCTTGGATTTAGGTCTACTTTATATGAATGGAGAGGTAAGGTAGAGGCCTATAACTTTTATATGGATTTCAAGATTTAAAAAGGTTATTTTCAAGTCTAAATTGTAGCAACAACAAAGAAGTCAGAATTCGTCCTTCAGCCCGAGCATTGTTTAGTTTTTGGCCTATATCTAGAGTTTTAGAAGTCCAAATGACCTCAATATTTTACCCCAAAAAGCTGAGACAATTTCCTACAACTTCCATGTTTTCAAGTGGTTTCAATTCTTACATTATCAATGACGTTTTGGGCAGACAAAAGAAGATAAGGATTGTCACCAAGTCAAGAGTTGGCCACCCACTCATCAATTAGTCATCAAATCAATAGTTCCCAATTTTGGCCAATAAAAGGAGGCAT
>NW_011500258.1:36419-50421 GCF_000495115.2 Populus euphratica
ACATTTACCACAAATTAAATGTATCTTATATTATTAGATATATTATTATAAAACATGCTTTGGTTAAGGAGTTATTGATACTTCAAGTGCAAAATGATGATATAAAACCATGATAAAAATACACTATTAAGTACTAATCAAGGAGGATGTTCCTTTTTTGTACTCTATTCAGTTTTTATCTCTGTCTTCCTCTATCTCAATTTGTTTTGACCCTTTCTCTTCAAATTCTTTCCTACTTCGCAGCATGATCACATTAACATTCTCTATTGGATTCAATGTTTGGGAGGGTATTTTTTTCATTCATTTGTGTTTCCAATTTCCCCACACTTCAGCTAATTGCCCCATTTGCTTCTTCAAGTTGTGAATACTTGACCTTATTTCATGTTGAAAAGTCATGATATTTTGCTACAAGGTCATAGTGTTAGAAGCCAAAGTTTTCATCATCTCATGAAGATCATCACTGGATGACGACCCCATAACATTGGAGTTTGTAAATGAAAGGGGTTGTCTTGCTTGATAATTCTGTTGAGGCTGAAATCCATGGGGATGGAATTTTTGGCCTTGATTGCCTTGTTGAGGCTGGTGATTAGTGATTAGTACTTAAAAGTGTATTTTTTATCAAGGTTTTATGTCATCATTTTGCAATTGAAGTATCAATAACTCTTTAACTAAAGCATGTTTTATAATAATATATCTAATACTATAAGATACCTTTAATTTATGGTAAATGTTCATTTTAAATGCAGGCCTATCACATAAATGAAAGGATTGATTGATGGATTTAAGAATGAAATTGAAAGGACAAAGAAATGGCCAAACTTAGAAAAGAGAAGTCAGTGCAATCCAAACCGGAACATTGTTCGGTAATTGGGTCATAAAGACAGCAGCAAAAATCTTTCAAAATAGATTTTATTGGCCCACCATGTTCAAGGACACACGTATTTTGCAAAACTTGTGAAAATTGTCAAAAAGTTGATACTGGTCAAAACGTTTTGTTTTATAATTCTCAACTCCATTTATTCCCTAGAGAGCTAAGATCAAGATGGGACAGTCCATTTATTAAGAAACATGTGTATCCTTATAGGGCCTTCGTTATTAAGAATTCATTTGAAAGCTTACTTTGATAATTTTCCTAGTAAAAATGAATTAACTGATTTGAATGATCTAGTAGATAAAGGTTGATTACTTTATTTTTCTCACATTGTTTTTATGTTTTTTTTTTAGTGATTTTTGCTAGTTTCTCTCACCCCGGTCAAATGGCGGACAACAGTACTCCGTGACTTAAGTCGATTCTTTTAGTTTCCCATAATAACTGATATCTGTGTATATATTTGTGCAATTATTTTAATCTCTCTTCCAATTATCATTTGAAAATGAACACAAATCTTGAAACATTGAAAAAGTATTTTCCTGTTCTGCCTCATAATGCAATTACAAAAATTTACCGTGCTAGATCTGCAGATTGAGTTGTTAATGAATCATGTAATTCCTGAAGATATTCGCTGGTTGATTGAAGCAAAGGTCCGATTATCAAGTGAGTCCTTTAATTCCTTCATTTCACAAATGTCTGAAACGGGTAAAAGCACTTTTGCAAAGAAACGTTATGCAAAATGACTGAAAGTCTGTCATCGATGTGCTAGATGGACTTATAATGAACAATGTTGTTCTTTAGGAATGATATCTATAAACCGTGAAGATAAAATACAATTCATTTATAAATACACATGCTTTTTCAAAAATAAATAAATAAAGAGAGAGAGAGAGTGTGTGTGTAAGACTTCAGCTAGCCTACATATAGGTGGTATGATTGCCTTTTTAATTTCTCATCTATAAAATCCTCTCTTCCTTCCTTTCATTTCTACTCAACCCATACATTTAATACAAATAAAAGTGTGTAGAAATGGCAAGTTCCTCAGGTCATCACATATGAAATATTTGTGTTTTTGGTGGATCTAGTCCTGGGAAAGAAAAGGAGTTTTTAGAATCAGCAAATCATCTTGGTCAGGTGCTAGCTGAGAGAAAGATTCATTTAGTGTATGGGGAGGCAGTCTGGGGTTAATGGGAGGTGTGTCAATAGCTGTATTTTTAGAAGGTAGTCAAGTTTTGGGGGTCGTCCCCAAAGCTTTAGCACAAGATGTCTCATTGGAAAAACAATTGGAGAAGAACTTCAGGTCTCCACAATGTCGGCTCGAATGAATGCAATGTTTAACCATGTTGATGCCTTCATTGCTTTACCAGGTAGTCTAGGCACATTGGAAGAAATCTTTCATATTTCCTCTTGGGCCCAACTGCACATTCACTGATTAGTACTTAAAAGTGCATTTTTATCAAGGTTTTATATCATCATTTTGCACTCGAAGTATCAATAACTCCTTAACTAAAGCATGTTTTATAATAACGTATCTAATAATATAAGATACCTTTAATTTATGGTAAATGTTCATTTTAAATGCAGGCCTATCAGATAAATGAAAGGATTGATTGATAAATTTAAGAACTGAAATTAAAAGGACAAAGAGATGGCCAAACTTAGAAAAAAGATGTCGATGTAATCCAAACCGAAACATTGTTCTATAATTGGGTCATATTTGGAGCTGCAGATCTCAGATTTAGGTCTACTTTATATGGATAGAAAGGTAAGACATAGGCCTACAACTTTCATATGGAGCCCAAGATCTAAAAAGACCATTTTCAAGTCTAAATTGTAGCAACAACAAATAAGCCCGAATCTGTCTTGGGTTAATGAGAGGTGTGTTAATAGCTGCATTTTTAGGAGGTAGTCAAGTTTTGGGGGTCGTCCTCGAAGCTTTAGCACAAGGGAACATCATTGGAAAAATAATTGGAGAGGAACTTCAAGTCTCCACAATGTCGGCTCGAATGAATGCAATGTTTAACCATGCTGATGCCTTCATTGCTTTACCAGGTGGTCTAGGCACATTGGAAAAGATCTTTCATATTTCCTCTTGGGCCCAACTGCACATTCACCATAAACCCATAGGTTTGTTAAATGTTAATGGTTATTATGATAAGTTGTTGTCTTTTCTTGATCATGCTGTGGAACAAGAATTTCTAACATCTTCTGCACGACAAATCATAATCTCTGCTACTACTGCTGAACAATTGATTGACCAACTACAATCTTTCATTCCTGTGATTGATCCTTCCATGAGTCGCATAAATTGGTCATCTACGGGAAGCCGTAAAAAGCTTAGATTGGATTTGAGCCTTCATTTGTGAATGTTTATGTCTTTTGGTTTTATTATTGTGTTTTGTTATTTCTTATTTTTGTTTCAGTGTGTTTCAGGTTTTGTCAGTGTTCGTTATTTCAGGTGATATCTTTTATACTCTATCTTTCTACCTTAGAACATTGAGGACAATGTCTCGTTTTGGTTGGGGGGAGAGGGTAGTAGTTGATAAAAAAAAATTGTTTTTCATTTCATAAAGCATGTGCATAATTGTTGTTACTAGGATGGCAGAGTAAAGGAGTTCTTTTGTTAAAGTGACTCTTGAGACGCATCTTAGTAACCATTCTTAACAAGGTCTATTATAATACTTCCTGAAATATTCAGGTTTACAAACTCTCGTATTGTTACCACTTAATTCTGCTCATATACTTATTTAACATGTATTCTTAAACCTTAATTTACACACACACACTTTAACATATGATTGTGGGTTGCATATTGGATTATTACATTATTTATGTTCTTTTGTTAAAGGTAACAACTAAGGGAAAGGGATTGTATATAATTAAAAAGAAAAAAAAAAAAAAAAAAAAAAAAAAAAAAAAAAAAAAAAAAAAAAAAAAAAAAAAAAAGAAAAAAAAAATGATGATAATAAAAATGTAGATAAGTTTGGTTTCGTAGCCTCCCTAACCTAAGCAATTAAGCCCGAAGGGGTGTTTTAACACCTAATACCCTAAAGTCAACTGACTTGGGAGCTATTGGCCCAACGCTTGTTACATGGGTTGAGGAGAAAAGCTTAAAGGAATCAAACATTGCACTATCTACATATCAGTATCTGCGACCCGAGTTACTAAGCTCGTAGGGGTGTCTTAACACCTAATGCCCTAATA
Organism: Populus euphratica; assembly: GCF_000495115.2. Lineage (NCBI taxonomy): Eukaryota > Viridiplantae > Streptophyta > Magnoliopsida > Malpighiales > Salicaceae > Populus > Populus euphratica. The sequence continues at coordinate 40,495 of NW_011500258.1, forward strand.
CCAACTGGTCTGGGAGTCATTAGCTGAAAGCTCATTACATGGGTTAAAGATGCATGATATTTTTAAATTATATGTATATACATTAAAAAAAAAAGACAAAAATAATAATCCCAACCCAAGGAAGTTAACCTTAAACATTAGAACAAAAATTTTGTTTTCTTCCAAGAAAAGCCCCATAATTATGTGTTGATACATTGAGCACAAAAGAAAGGTTTATTAATATCTTGTTAAGTGGTATTGAGCAGATATATAAATTTAATGAGAGTTTGTTTATCTGGATAGATTAATGGAAGTTAAATGATGAATACCTTGCTTTGTGAAATTTGCAAATTTGTTTTCTATTTTAACGCTTTGATTACTAGGGACTAGTAATAAGCTGGTTGGGGGGTGTGATTAGTACTTAAAAGTGCATTTTTATCATGGTTTTATATCATCATTTTGCACTTGAAGTATCAATAACTCCTTAACTAAAATATGTTTTATAATAATGTATCTAATAATATAAGATACCTATAATTTATGGTAAATGTCTATTTTTAATGCAGGCCTATCACATAAATGAAAGGATTGATTGATGACTTGAAGAACTTAAATTGCAAGGATAAAGAGATGGCCAAACTTAGAAAAGAGATGTCGGTGCAATCCAAACCGGAACACTGTTCGGTAATTGGGTCATATCTGGAGCTACAGATCTCAGATTTAGGTCCAATTTATATGGATGGAAAGGTAAGACATAGGCCTACAACTTTCATATGGAGCCCAAGATCTAAAAAGGCCATTATCAAGTCCAAATTGTAGCAACAACAAAGAAGCCCGAATCTGTCTTCCAGCCCGAGCACTATTCGGTATTTTGGCCATATCTGGAGTTCTAGAAGTCCAAATGAGCTGAAATTTTTACACAAGAAAGCTGAGACAATTGCCTACAACTTTCATGTTTACAACTGGCTCCAATTTTGACGTTATCAATGACGTTTTGGGCAGACAAGAGAAGATAAGGATTGTCACCAAGTCAAAAGTTGGTCACCCACTTATCAATTAGTCATCAAATCAATAGTTCCCATTTTTGGCCTATAAAAGGAGGCATTTGCCATGCATTTAGGCATCTTGATTTCCAGATCAAGATCATGCTCTTCCTTTCTCTCTTTGTATTTTTTATGCTTTGTTTTCATTAATATTAAGTTTATGCCTTTCATTTCCTTTCCTTTACTTAGTTAACTTTTATGTTCTTATTTTGTTTATCTATTTTGCTTTCTTTCATTATGTCTAGCTAAGTTAATTATGTCAAGGTGAAAAGGTTACACTAATGGTGTAAGAATAAGTATAATGTAAACTTAATATGGACTTTAATGTTTGATACTAACATGTTTTATATTTGCTATCTTGTTCACTCTTTAATACTTTGCTTGTTAAATGACTAATCTTGATTTATGTTGTATAACACTTGGTACAACAAATGCTTGGCTCTTTCATAGCCCATAATGTATGGTATAACCGACACCTGAGCTATGAAAGGAACTTGATTTGTTGTTAACATAAGTTATAATCATGAATGCTTGACGAGATTTACAAGTATTAGCATTAATTGAATAAGATGACTAATGTAATCATGTTAACAATATATAATCTGATTGGAACCTCCTTTGTGTGTGGTTTCCAATTGAATAATAAGAGTTTATACTATATTTGTTTGATATACCATTAGTGGAACCTCTAACCTTGACATTTGTTATTATTATTGTTTAATCCTTACATTAATTTTCCATCTTCAAGTTCTCATCATCTTCTTCTTCTTCTCTTTCTTTATTACTACTACTACTACTACTACTACTACTACTATTATTATTATTATTATTATTATTATTATTATTATTATTATTATTAGTACTACTACTATTGTTGTTGTTGTTATTGTTGTTTATAATTGTTGTCTATAATTTGTACAATTAACCTCCCTGTGGTTCGACCCCGGTCTTGCCGGGTTATTTATTACTTCGACACTCCTGCACTTGGGAGAAGACATCAACCTTTTAGTCGTGTCAAGTTTTTGGCGCCGTTGCCGGGGAGGTAAGTTCAGAACAATGAGTTAATTCCCACTAGGACTGTTACTGGTTGACGCATATGCGTTGATTATAGGAAACTTAATTCAATTACTAGAAAAGATCATTTTCCTTTACCTTTCATGGATCAAATCCTAGAAAGAGTTGTAGGTCATAAATTTTATTTTTTCCTAGATGGCTATTCAGGTTACAACCAAATTCAAATTGCAATAGAAGATCAAGAGAAGACTACTTTCATATGTCCATTTGATACTTTTGCTTATTAAAGGATGCCTTTTGGATTATGTAATGCACCAACCACGTTTCAAAGATGCATGCTCAGTATATTTAGTGATATGGTTGAACAATTTCTTGATATTTTTATAAATGATTTTTCTGTTTTTGATGATTCATTTGATGATTGTTTGACTAATTTAGAAAAAGGTTTTGAGCAGGTGGGAAGAGAATAATCTTATACTGAATTGGGAAAAATGTCACTTTATGGTAACAAATGGCATTGTACTTGGTCACATTGTTTCATCAAAAGAATTTGAGGTTGACAAATCTAAAATCAAGTTAATTGCTAACTTGCCAACACCAAAATCTATTAAAGATGTTAGATCATTTTTAGGACATGCTGGTTTTTATAGAAGGTTCATCAAAGATTTTAGTGTAATATCTAAGCCCTTAAGTAACCTTCAAACAAAGAATAATACTTTTGAATGGACTAAATATTTTGAAGAATCCTTTGTTAAACTTGAAAACTTTCTTACTTGTGCTCCTGTCATTCAACCTCCTGATTGGTCATTAACTTTTGAAATAATGTGTGATGCTAGTAATTATGTCGTAAGCATTGTTTTAGGATAAAGAAAAGATAATAAACCTTATGTGATTTACTATGCAAGTAAAACTTTAAATAGTGCTCAAATGAATTACACCACCACTAAAAAAGAATTACTTGTAATAGTATTTGCATGTGAAAAATTCAGGTCTTATCTTGTTGGTTCACCTCTTGTTGTTTTTAGTGATCATGCAACATTGAAATATCTTCTTTCTAAGAAAGATTCTAAGGCTAGATTGGTGTAGTGGATTTTGTTACTTCAAGAATTTGATATCACAATCAAAGATAAGTAAGGCACCGAAAATATTGTTGCAGATCATCTGTCAAGATTGACAACAAATTCAAAAACTGACATCACACCAATCAATGACTACATTCTAGATGAATCTTTACTTTCTATCTCTACAATGCCGTGATTTGCTAATATTGTCAATTTTCTTGTTTTAGGACAATTGTCAGCTCATTAGAGTACCCAAGATAAAAGAAAGTTCAACGAAGTGAAGAACTTTTATTGGGATGACGTATATTTATTCAAATATTGTCCTGATCAAATATTTCAAAGATGTATTCCGACAATAAGGTAAGTACTGCTGAACAAGTGATTGACCAAATACAATATTTCATTCTTGTAATTGATCACTCCATGAGTCGTATAAATTGGTCATCTATGAAAAACTGTAAAAAGCTTAGATTGGATTTGAGTCTTCATTTGTGAATCTTTATGTCTTTAGCTTTTATTATTGTGTTTTGTTGTTTCTTATATTGTTTTAAGTGTGTTTTAGGTTTGTTAGAGTTTATTATTTCAAGTGATGTCTTTTATACTCTATTTTTCTACTTTATGACATTGAGGACAATGTCTCGTTTTGGTTGGGGGGAGAGGGTAGTAGTTGACCAAAAACAAATTAACTAACTGTGTTTTCTATTTCATAAAACATGTGCAAAATTATTGTTACTAGGATAGCAGACTAAAGAAGATCTTTTGTTAAAGTGACTTTTGAGACGTATCTTAGTAACCATTCTTAACAAGGTCTATTATAATACTTCTTGAAATATTCAGGTTTACAAACTCTTGCATTATTATCACTTAATTCTGCTCATATACTCATTTAACATGTATTCTTAAACCTTAATTTTCACACACACACTTTAACATGTGATTGTGGGTTGCACATTGGATTATTACTTTATTTATGTTCTTTTGTTAAACATAACAACTAAGGGAAAGTTAGTATATAATTTGAAAAAAACCAAAAAAAAAGAAAAAAAATGATGATAATAAAAATGTAGATAAGTTTGGTTTCGTAGCCTCCCTAACCTAAGCAATTAAGCCCGAAGGGGTGTTTTAACACCTAATACCCTAAAGTCAACTGACTTGGGAGCTATTGCAATACCCTAAAGTCAACTGACTTAGGAGCTATTGGCCCAATGCTTGTTATATGGGTTAAGGAGAAAAGCTTAAGGAAATCAAACATTGCACTATCTACGCATCAGTATCGACAACCCGAGTTACTATGCTCGTAGGGGTGTCTCAACACCTCATGCCCTAAGACCAACTGATTAGGAAGTCATTAGCCAAAAGCTCGTTACATGGGTTAAAGATGCTTTGTGTTTTAAGTTACATTTACATGTATATATATTTAAAAAAAAAAAATCCCAACCCAAGAAAATTAACCTTAAACATTAGAACAAGAATTTTATTTTCTTCCAAGTAAAGCCCCATAACTATGTGTTGATATATGGAGCACAAAAGGAAGGTTTATTAATATCTTGTTTAAGAGGTATTGAGCAGATATATAAATTTAATGAGAGTTTGTTTATCTCGATAGATTAATGGAAGTTGAATGATGAATACTTTGCTTTGTAGAATTTACAAATTGTTTTTCTATTTTAACACTTTGATTACTAGGCACTAGTAATAAACATGTTGGGAGGTGTGATTAGTATGGGTGTTCATGGTTCGGTTCAGTTCAGTTTAGACTCAAAAAACCAACCGAACCGAATTACAACATTTTTGTAAAAAATTAACCGAACCGAACCAAAAACCGGTTCAAACCGAATTGGTCTAGTTCGGTTGAATCCGTTTTTTTAAGGAAAAAACCAGGAAACTTAATCCCATGGGTTTTTTTCATTTTTTTTTAAATTGGCTTACAATAGGTAGGAATTCACTTCAAAGAAAGACAACCATGGTATATAGTGATTGTTTATGCATGATCAGCAATGTTCTTTCCCTGGCCAATCTGGTCTACCTAATGTGAACTCCGAGTTGGGGTTCTTGCAATCCAAACTAGACCCCAAGTAGCTTTTCGATCTAGTAGAATCGTTTTCTTGCAATATTAATTAAGAAAAGTGCATGCCACCTCTTATAAGTAACCAGTCAAGCAAATCCATGTAATTAAACTCTTATCCCCATATGTTAGATTTCTGGAAATTTTGAAAAATCTTTAAGGAATTCTAGACTTTGGGATGATACCTCCATTAGTTGTTCAGATCTTTGTTGTGACTGGAACATTCCTTGTTTGTGCCCATCCATGTCGTTGAAGTTTGTTTGCGGCCATACTTCCCTACCACTGAAATGGAACACATATAATTCAATTAGCTAGAAATTATATTGACATGGTGCACAACAATATCTTTACTTGATAGATGCAGAGATGTGGGTTATCTACTTGATTAGCTAAAGAAGAGATAAATACAGAGAAGATGTTAGGTTTGGTGTGGGTGACGGCTGTAAAAGAGATAGAGCTAGAGAAGAGATATATGCAAAGATGTGGGTAAGAGGTAGAGAAGATGAAAAATTTAGGTTTGGTATGGGTGGCGGTCGCAGAAATAAATTGTAATGTTAGGTCTAGGTTTACACTTTACTGTACTAGTAAGTATTTATATTAGGTCAGTAAGTCATTTCTTCTGGCTTTATTTTTATGGGTAGCAGGTTTGGTTCGCCGGTTTTGGTGGTGAAACCGAAACCAAACCGAACCAGAAAAAGTTTTGGTTTTGGTAATCAGTTTAATCGGTTTTTTTATCTCGGTACGGCTTTCTCGGTTAATTTTTCATCTGTTTTCTTGGTTTTTTCAATTACTCGGCTTTTTTAAACACCCCTAGTGATTAGTACTTAAAATTGTATTTTTATCAAGGTTTTATATCATCATTTTGCACTTGAATTATCAATAACTTCTTAACTAAAGCATGTTTTATAATAACATATAATAATATAAAATACCTTTAATTTAAGGTAAATGTTCATTTTAAATGCAAGCCTATCACATAAATAAAAGGATTGATTGATGAATTTAAGAAATGAAATTGAAAGGACAAAGAGATGGCCAAACTTAGAAAAGAGATGTTGGTGCAGTTCGAACCGGAACACTGTTCAGTAATTGGGTTATATCTAAAGTTGTAGATCTTAGATTTAGGTCTACTTTATATGGATGGAAAGGTAAGACATAGGTCTAAAATAATAGGAAATGAGTTACATGCTTCAACAAGTTGTGTGTCCAAGATAATAAAATTCACAGGATAAATGAATTTATCGACTTGTACTAACACATCTTCAACTATTCTTTTAGGCACTTTTACACATCTATCAGCAAGTAAAGGAGTTAACACAAGTTGGTTTTAACTCACCTAGATTGAGACTTTGAAAAGCTGAATATGGAAGTAAATTCACACTAGTTCTAAGATCAAGTAAGTCTCTTTCAATTTTATGTTCTCCAATAAAGCAAGAAATTATAGGATAACCAAGGTCTTTATATTTCAATGCATTATTGTTCTAAAGAATGATACTTACTTGTTCGGCTAACAAGGCTTTCCTTTTCAAATTCAGTTTTCTCTTTATAGTGCACAGATCTTTCAAAAATTTAGTATAGGATAGAACCTGTTTAATAGCATCTAGCATAGGTATATTGATCCTTACCTATTTGAAAGTTTCAAGGATTTCAGAATTGTGGTTGACTTTTATTTGTTTAGTCATGGCATAGAGAAATGGAAGTGTTAGCGGAGAATCAGTGTCTTCTTTGCAATGTTTAGAGTCAACCCCTTCCTTACCCTCAGAGATTAATTCATCATCTTTCTTATAAGATTCAAGAGTGGGTTTTTCAATAATCTTACCACTATAAAGAGTGTTGACTGATTTGACTTGATCCATGTGTTGGCTTCTAGATGTACTTGCATTTGTATTGTATTGCCTATTGGGATTTTGTTGTGGTTGAGATAGAAACTTACCTTTCTCTTAGCAACATAAAGCAAATGTGAACTTTGCGAGAGTATCTTTAAAATCTGTAATGCTTTGAGCAAATTGAATGTTGATTGCCTCTTGCTTTTCAATGAATACATGCAATGTGTTAAGATTTGTTCTAGGAGGGGGAGTATAAGGAGGTGTATATCCATGAGAATTTTAAAAATTATGATGTGCTTGAAATGGTGATTGTGAAGTTTGTGCATTGTTGTTCTCACTCTTCCAACTGAAATTTTGGTGATTTCTCCAACCAGGGTTGTATGTTTGCGAGTATGGGTTATGATTGAGCCTTTAGAAACTATTTAAAGCATGAGCTTTGATGTAACTATATTATTCGATAATTTCACCCACATCTACCTAATGTTTTGTCCATGTTTTATATGTAAAACGCCTTGATATTGTTTGTTTTATGTTTTGAAGGCACTTTTAGATGAAAGATGCAAAAAAGAGTAAATTGGAGGTAATAGGCAGATTTGATGTTCAGTTGATATTTTGTGCAGAGCATGAGTTCTAAAGATCAAAATGAAGTGATTCCAGTGGCACTAAAAAGCTAACATCTATACCTTTCTGGAAATGTAATGCAAGAAAAATAAAAAAGAAAAAGATCATGGAAATCACATCCTTCAAAGTTAAATCTCGCATTCTGCCACTGTATATGCCAAATTTCAGCCAAAAACGATGTCAAATGAGGGAGATATGATTTTTTAAAGATGACAACTGAATTCTGCCAGCAAATAGGTTTCGTGAAGAAATGAGTCCAAATTACATTCCGAAGCTTCTAAACTGTCATCCAAGTTTTTATATCAGCAATTTTGCTCCTCTAAGTCAGAGCTTGAAGATTTCATGCAAAGTTATTTCTTCTTTTTAGGGACAATAGTTATTGAAGTACTTAAATGTAAACTGTCAACTTAAGGGAGGATTACTTTGTAAAATAGAAAGTAGGGTTTCTTAGCATATAAAAAAAAAGTGAGAGGGGAGAGAAAGGGGGCAGCAGCCAGAAGTTAAGAAACACAAATTCTCTCCTCTACAAACCCAAAAATCATGATCTCGTCATTCTTTAAGAGTAGTTGTTCAATAGTTATGCAAGGCTAAGCTCTTTTCTTAGTTGCAAGGACACAACAAACCCTCAAATTTCAAGAACCGTAAGATTTATTCTTCCTTTTATTTTCAGATTATATTATGAATGAGTATGATTGTTTTCCTATGCATATTTTCTATGATTGTTGTTGATAATTACTATAGCGGAACTCTAAGTTATTATTATAAACAATTTATTGCTAAGTTTGATATCAAAATCAGAGTTGTGATGTATGAACTTGTGAAGCAACTAAGCTTGATAATTGTGGTGAAACTACATTATTAAACTTTGGGAAAACACTCAAATATCTAGTTCTTAGGGCTGCCATTGAACTAAATCATTAATGCGGACATTGTGATTATTTGTTGGTTAGGGTTAGTTATACAGTGGATCTGTTAATTAACCAATATTAAGAAAAGATAAAAATTTAGAATATAAATTGTAGTTTTGTTTCAAGGATTGGTTCTAATTTTCGTTGGTGGATGTGTGCTTGTGACCAAGGTTTCTTGTCTTGATAAATATTGATTTAAATTGATTTTTTTTTCTATTTTAATTTCTTCTATATTTTACATCATCACAAATCAAACCCCCCCTAAATTGCAAGATTTCAGAATTGTGGTTGACTTTTATTTGTTTAGTCATGGCATAGAGAAATGGAAGTGTTAGCGGAGAATCAGTGTCTTCTTTGCAATGTTTAGAGTCAACCCCTTCCTTACCCTCAGAGATTAATTCATCATCTTTCTTATAAGATTCAAGAGTGGGTTTTTCAATAATCTTACCACTATAAAGAGTAGTAGTGACTGATTTGACTTGATCCATGTGTTGGCTTCTAGAAGTACTTGCATTTGTATTGTATTGCCTGTTGGGATTTTGTTATGGTTGAGATAGAAACTTACCTTTCTCTTAGAAACATAAAGCAAATGTGAACTTTGCGAGAGTATCTTTAAAATCTGTAATGCTTTGAGCAAATTGAATGTTGATTGCCTCGTGCTTTTCAATGAATACATGCAATGTGTTAAGATTTGTTCTAGGAGGGGGAGTATAAGGAGGTGTATATCCATGAGAATTTTAAAAATTATGATGTGCTTGAAATGGTGGTTGTGAAGTTTGTGCATTGTTGTTCTCACTCTTCCAACTGAAATTTTGGTGATTTCTCCAACCAGGGTTGTATGTTTGCGAGTATGGGTTATGATTGAGCCTTTAGAAACTATTTAAAGCATGAGCTTTGATGTAACTATATTATTCGATAATTTCACCCACATCTACCTAATGTTTTGTCCATGTTTTATATGTAAAACGCCTTGATATTGTTTGTTTTATGTTTTGAAGGCACTTTTAGATGAAAGATGCAAAAAAGAGGCAGATTTGATGTTCAGTCGATATTTTGTGCAGGGCATGAGTTCTAAAGATCAAAATGAAGTGATTCCAGTGGCACTAAAAAGCTAACATCTATACCTTTCTGGAAATGTAATGCAAGAAAAATAAAAAAGAGAAAGATCATGGAAATCACATCCTTCAAAGTTAAATCTCGCATTCTGCCACTGTATATGCCAAATTTCAGCCAAAAACGATGTCAAATGAGGGAGATATGATTTTTTAAAGATGACAACTGAATTCTGCCAGCAAACAGGTTTCATGAAGAAATGAGTCCAAATTACATTCTGAAGCTTCTAAACTGTCATCCAAGTTTTTATATCAGCAATTTTGCTCCTCTAAGTCAGAGCTTGAAGATTTCATGCAA
>NW_011500258.1:50562-50785 GCF_000495115.2 Populus euphratica
AAAAGTGAGAGGGGAGAGAAAGGGGGCAGCAGCCAGAAGTTAAGAAACACAAATTCTCTCCTCTACAAACCCAAAAATCATGATCTCGTCATTCTTTAAGAGTAGTTGTTCAATAGTTATGCAAGGCTAAGCTCTTTTCTTAGTTGCAAGGACACAACAAACCCTCAAATTTCAAGAACCGTAAGATTTATTCTTCCTTTTATTTTCAATTTATATTATGAAT
>NW_011500258.1:51141-51417 GCF_000495115.2 Populus euphratica
AAGAAAAGATAAAAATTCAGAATATAAATTGTAGTTTTGTTTCAAGGATTGGTTCTAATTTTCGTTGGTGGATGTGTGCTTGTGACCAAGGTTTCTTGTCTTGATAAATATTGATTTAAATTGATTTTTTTTTCTATTTTAATTTCTTCTATATTTTACATCATCACAAATCAAACCCCCCCTAAATTGCTCAAATTTCAAGAACCGTGAGACTTATTCTTCCTTTTATTTTCAGTTTATATTATGAATGAGTATGATTGTTTTCCTATGCATATT
>NW_011500258.1:51727-77285 GCF_000495115.2 Populus euphratica
ATTAAGAAAAGATAAAAATTCAGAATATAAATTGTAGTTTTGTTTCAAGGATTGGTTCTAATTTTCGTTGGTGGATGTGTGCTTGTGACCAAGGTTTGTTTTCTTGATAAATTTTGATTTTAATTGATTTTTTTTGCTATTTTAATTTCTTCTATATTTTAGATCATCGCAAATCAAACCCCCCCTAAATTGCATAACGTATAGCATAAAAAACATGAACAAAATCTTCCTCGTGGGATCGACCCCTTGCTTGTGTGTTGTGTTTTAAGCTAGGGTAATTAATTTGTGCGACCGTGACATCGCAAACAATTTTAGCGCCGTTGTCGGGGATGTAATTTGTGTTGATTCTTATGCTTGTACTGTTATTTTTAGTTGTTGTGATTGTTATTTATATTTCTAAGAAAAAAAAACAGAATTTTTGCTTGTGGTGGTAGTTCAAAACAGAATTGTTTGTGGAATTAGGTTTTGACCTTTTGCTTGCTGAAGGCAAACGATGTTCTGAACAAGACTAGTGAAAACCACTAGCCCCACCTTATTGAGGCCAAATTCCACTATTTTCTAGGGTTTTTAGGTAGTTTTAGTTTTCTATCGTAGGATTTTCGTACAATTTGCATTGTTTTTGTTCTCTTGTGTGGTTGTTTCTTTTGAGTTTTCTTGATGATTTACGCCAGTAACCTGTTCTATTAATCAAAGTCAAGTGCAATTGGATCTCGAAATAGAAAAAAACTTTACACAAGTTACGAAAGGAAGCTCGCCTCAACACTATGGCTATTGCACGACAACAAACACTCAAGGAGCTTGCTGCTCCTAACGTGGAAAATCAACCACTATGCATAAAACATTGACAATAATGCAAAGTTTGAGCTCAAATCTGGTTTTATACATTTGCTACAAACATTTAATGGTCTTGCAGGAGAAGATCCTCATACTCATCTCAAGGAGTTCCATATGGTTTGTGTTGGCATGAAACCGAACGGAGTTGATGAAGAACAGGTTAAGTTGAAAGCTTTCCCTTTCTCTTTAAAAGGGGCGACAAAGGCATGGCTTTTCTCCATTCTCCCAAGTTCAATTGGAACTTGGAATGGCATGAAAAAGATCTTCTTTGAAAAGTATTTTCCAGCATCTCGAGTTGCCAACATAAGAAAATAAATATGTGGGATTCAACAATCTCATGGAGAGACACTCTCCGAATATTGGGAAAGATTTGAGCAACTGTGTATTCAATGCTCTCATCATCAAATACCCGATAAGTTGCTCATTCAATATTTCTATGAAGGATTGATGCCTACTGACCGTAGTATCATTATGCTGTAAATGGAGGTGCATTGGTGGATAAGACACCCGAGGCTGCATGTTAATTGATCTCAAACATGGCAGCCAACTCAAAATAGTTTGGCACTCGTGGAGACTTCTCCAACAAACAAGTAAATAAGGCAAGTATTTCTAACCTTAAAAATAAAGTTAATGATCTTACTTCTCTTGTGCATTCTTTGGCTTGTGGAAATGTGCAGCAGGTGAAAGTTTGTAGTATATGCTCCTTACAAGGACATGCTTCGGATATGTGCCCAACAATGCAAGAAGATTACATTGAACAAGCTAATGCAGTTGATGGAGCATTCAATGGACAACCTCAGCGTAAATATGATCCCTTTTCCAACATGTACAATCCCGGATGGAGAGATCATCCCAACTTACGCTACAACAACCCATCCCAACAAGGCAATCAAGGCCGACAGTTCCATCCCAATGGATTTCAGCCCCAAAATAGAATTATCAAGCAAGACAACCCCCTCCTCCATTCACAAACTCCAATGTTATGGGGTCGTCATCTAATGATGATCTTTATGAGATGATGAAAAATTTGGCTTCTAATATTGTTACCTTGCAACAAAATGTCATGTTTTTTCAACAGGAAACAAGGTCAAGTATTCACAACTTGGAAAAGCAAATGGGGTAAGTAGCTTCAAGTGTAGGGAAATTGGAGGCACAAATGAATGGAAAATTGCCTCCCAAGCATTGAATCCAAAAGAGAATGTTAGTGCGATCATGCAGAAAAGTGGGAAAGATGTTAGTGCAATCATGCTAAGAAGTGGGAAAGAACTTGAAGAGAAAAGGTCGAAAGAAATTGAGATGGAGGAAGAAGAAGATATAGAAACTGAATTGAGTACAAAGAAGGAACATCCTCCTCCTCCACAAACTAAAACATCGACCAACACTCCAAAGGTAACTCCTCACTCAATGAATTCCAGTTTTAAAGCAATTCCACCCTTTCTTGTGAGTTCTTCTAGGTCAAAGAAAGAGGATAAAGAAAAATAGATTTTAGAGGTTTTCAAGAAAGTAGAACTTAACATTCCTTTGCTTGATGCTATCAAGGAAATTCCTAAGTATGCCAAATTTTTGAAGGAATTATGTACTACCAAGAGAGCTTTCAAATCGAAAGGTTATGAAATCGTAAGTATGGGTGAAGTTGTATCTTCTATTGTTTAAAACAATATGCCTTTGAAGCAAAAAGACCCAGGTGCGTTTACTATCCCATGTGTAATATTGGTAATGCTAGTTTCAAAAGGGCCTTGTGTGATTTAGGTGCATCCATTAGTGTTATGCCTAAACATGTTTATGATTCTCTTAATCTTAAGCCTCTGAATAAAACTAGCATCGTAATACAACTTGCGGATCATAGTTTTGCTTACCCACTTGGTGTGATAGAGGATGTCCTAGTCAAGATTGATAGTTTGGTTATTCTATGCAACTTTTATATTCTTGATATGGAACATGATTCTTGTGATTCATCAACTAGCACTCCTATATTTTTTGGGAGACCATTCTTGAAAACTGCTAACACAAAGATTGATTGTGGTAAGGATACCTTGTCTATAGAGGTAGGAGATGAAAAAATTAAATTCAATTTTCATGATGTAATGACATATCCTTATAGCAATGTTTATTTTATTACATGCTATGACCAAATTGAGAAGTGTGTGCAACAAATTTGTGATTTTGATTGCGAAGATGATTTCACCAAGATAGAAGAGATGGAGAGGCACACAACAGATGGCTACATGCTAGCCACCGAACTGAAAACTCAAGACCTAACTTGATTCGTTAGGGAAACCAATACAACCAGCTAAATATCAAATGAAGAATCTATGTTATTAACCCTCCATGCTCGTTGGATTCTTTTATTTTCATCTGTTGGTAGAACGTTCCTCATCAAATCAAGCTTATCACGGATGATACATTCAATTTGATGAAAGACCAAATTCTGAGTTCTAGATATTCCAGCAAAGGTCCTTGCATTCCTTTCTTGCCAGATATGATACACTGTAGCTGCAAAACTGAGTTTACGAGAAAAATTGACAAAACTTTTGCCATGCCAAGTGACAGTGGCCCATCGAATCCATTCATCCCATCCTTTTGTCATTCTTGGAATGTTGCATCTGTCACAAACATCCCACCAGATCGCTTTAGTATAGGAGCATTCAAAGAACAAGTGGTTGTGATCTTCGTAGTTGCGGAGACAGAGTGAGCATCTATTGGGACCATGTATACCAAATCGATGAAGTCTATCTTGAGTTGTGAGTTTCTGTTGGACAGCCACCCATAGAAGAAACGAATGTCTTGGAACAGCATTCTTGAACCACACAATGTCATGCCATTCGACCATCGTATGATGAAATCTTAGTTGTTCCCAAGCTATTTTGATCGAGAATCTGTGATTTGGTGAATCCAGCCAAACAATCTCATCATTTTGCCCTATCATAGGATTAGAATTGGAAGGAATAGCTTCTACAATGGGGTGCCATCCAATAGCGTGAGTGGTAGGAATTTTCCATTCTGAGTTATGAATCAGCATATTCACCTTCGCGTTCTTTTCCATACCTGAATCATAGATGAATCTGTCGCCGTAAGAATCTGCGAGCGGGCTGTGAGGATGCCAATTGTCAAACCATAGAGAAGTTGTCCTGCCATCCCCTATGATGTACTTCATCTTCGGCCATGCTAAGGATCTGAGCTTTAGAATCTTTCTCCATGCCCAAGAGCAATTCTGTGGCGTCTTGATTGTCCAGAAATTCCTACCTCGCAACAGATTACATCTGATCCAAGTAGACCAGATTGAGCCATCTGAGTCATTGCACAGGTTCCAAATGTGTTTCAACAAAGCAATCTTGTTCCATTCTGTTATCCTCTTTATTCCTAGCCCCCCCTCCTTTTTTGGAAGACATACCTGATCCCAAGCCACTTTAGCCCCAGTAGTTCTCATATCTGAACCTGACCAAAGAAAGGATCTCATAATTTGCTCCACACTTTTTATGACTTGCCCAGGTAAGAGGAAGAGAGATGCCCAATAGACTTGGATGGAAAATAAAACTGAATTAATCAGTTGTACTCGTCCTGCATACGAGAGTGTTCTACAAGTCCAATGTCGAACTTTAGAGGTGATTCGATCCACGAGACCCTTACAATAAACAGCCTTTAGTCTGGACGAGATAAGAGGCACTCCCAAATATTTCATAGGGAGCTCCCCCTCTGCAAACCCAAGAACATGAATAATCTCTTCCCTCTCAGCATTTAACACACCGCTTAAGAAGATGTCACTTTTATTTGGATTTGGATACAGACCTGATAGATCTTGAAACTTTGTGAGCACAGTTTTGATCATACGAATTGAGTTTACATCTCCTTTGCTAAAAATCATCAAGTCGTCAGCAAAACAAAGATGAGAAATGTTGTCCTTCTTGCATCTCCAGTGGAACTTGAAGTTTTGGTTGGCACTCATCTTGCAGAATAGCCCCGAAAGGATTTCCATACATAGGACAAACAAATATGGAGAAAGTGGATCCCCTTGTCGAAGCCCTCTCCCCCCTTGAAAATAACCTGCAAGCTCACCATTGACGTTGATAGAGAATTGACATGATGTAACACAAACCATAATCCAATCAATGACTGTTCTAGGGAATCCCATTTTTCTTAACATAGCGTCAACGAAATCCCACCGAACCGAGTCATAAGCCTTCATCAGATCTACTTTCATAGCACAACGGGCAGGTCCCGTAGATTTATGATAGCCTTTCATTAGTTCCTGAGACAAAAGAATGTTGTCGCTGATTCTCCGTCCAGAGATAAAAGCAGTCTGATACGGACCTACTAAGGATGGCAAAACAGCTGTGATTCTCCCAGCTAGAATCTTAGCGATGCATTTGTACACGGTATTGCAGCAAGATATAGGACGAAAATCTGTCAACCTCGTAGGATTGGCAACTTTAGGAATAAGGGAAATTGATGTAGCATTCATTTCTTTAAGCATTCTCCGAGTCTGAAAGAAGGAGCTAACAGCATTGATTACATCCTCCCCAACTATGTGCCACATTCTTTTGAAGAAACCTGCGTTAAATCCATCCGGACCAGGGGCTTTGTTGTTCTTCAAACTAAACATAGCATGCTTAATCTCCTCCCTTGTTACATCTTGTGCTAATACATGTTGTTGCGTTGAAGACAGTTTCAAGTTAATTGCCGATTCCATCTCTTCCTCATTCAGAACCCTAGGCATCTGTTCCACTCTTAACACACGCTGGAAGTACGCAATGACTTCTGATTTAACTGCCTCATGTCCTTCGACAACCTCTCCATCCTCCTTTGTAAGTGAAAGAAGTTTATTTCTATGCTGTCTTCCATTTACTGATTTGTGAAAGTAGCCAGTATTCTGATCCCCCAAGCTAAGCCACTGTATCCTTGACTTTTGTTTGAAAAAACTCTCTTCGGCCTTGACGATAGAAGCGTAGTTACGTACAGCATCCCTTTCTCGCATGCACAAAGTTGGATTCCCATGTGCTGTATGGAGAGCCTGTTGAGCCTTATCCATTTCATCTTTCGCATCTTTGACTCTATCTGAAATGTTGGAGAAGTGAGTCATATTGAAAAGTTTCAATTCCCGTTTTAGTTTTCTTAGCTTGCAACACAGCTGATACATTGGACAACCCCCTAAATTGTGTTCCCATACTTTCCTCACCAAGGGCATCAACTCGTCATGGTCCATCCACATATCAAAGAATCTGAATGGTTTCTTTATATTCTGATAATCACCAGTAACCTTTACCACCATAGGAGAATGGTTCGACATACCCGATGGCAAAAATCTCGCTTCTGAAAAGGGGAAGTTCAGATTCCATTTCTCATTGACAAGCACTCTATCTAGTTTCCGCATAATCAGATTCTCAGGACATTGGTTCGACCAAGTATAATGCAGGCCTGAATATCGAAGATCATCCACTTTCGCTTCTTGAATACATGTTTCCAATCTGTCCATATGACCAGCCCACGAAGTAGACCCTCCTAACCTGTCTGATTGGTAGCGGATAGCATTAAAGTCGCCCATAAGAATCCATGGGCTGGACTCCCATCCATCACTACGACTCACTATATCAGACCATAATGCCTCACGTAAGGAAGCGTTATTGTCTCCGTATATATTTGAAGCATTGAAACAGATATTGGTAGCTAATATAGTGACAGAAACATGAATAGCCTGGTCTGACATTCCGAGGACATCAACCTTCACCACATCAGCATTCCAACAAACCCAAATACGACCACGACAAGAGAAATCATAATTATACAAGAAGGACCAATTACGCAGAAGAAGTTGAGAAACATTATATTTATTCTCGTGTCTAACCCGAGTTTCAACCAAACCGAAAAGAGTCATCCTCTCTTGATGGATGAGCTGATGCAATGCTGAATGCTTTATGGGATCATTCAAACCTCTTACATTCCAACATCCAATAATCATAAGAAAATAGAGAGGAGTACAAACAGCAACACAAAGATTACCTCGACGTGCCCCCAGGCGAGGAGACAGATTTCTTATTCTTCTTTGAAGAGTTTTTCGAACCCTTTTTCTTTTTCTCTAGAGAGTCTCTAGCCTTAATAGCCAACTGATTAACAGTTTCCCTTTCGGTGGAATTCAAAGTTTGTGGGCTTGTCAGGATTGGTGAAGTCAACTCCTTATCAGTTCGTTCCCCATCTGTATCACCTCCCATTGCGTCAATATCTACATTCAGCTCATGACTATTAACGAAAAGAACCTGGTTCACGGTCGCACAATCAGATGTATTGGAAATGGCTAAACTTTGATCTGAAGCAGTACTTGTACCCCCTTGCTCCTGCTTCATGTCTCCTTGTGAACTCTTCAAAGCAAGAGGAGATGTAGGATTTTCATCTTCATAACAATCAGCATTGCTCACATCTGATGCAGCCTTCTCATTGATATTACAATCAGAAATATTTGTACCAGATGTCGAACAACCATTCTCATTACAGTTACGCACTTTAGATGCCAAAGTGCCATTCTCACCACTCACAGAACCCATATTTCGTTTAGCAACTACCTGCCATTGAAACTGATTCTGCTGTTTATCCGCAGATTTAGAGTTCGCAGCTCCTAGTTTCCTCTTACCCTCTGCCTCCATTGTAAGATTTGCACCGTTATTAGTAGCACATATCGCTGTCGTGTGTCCAAAGACATTACAATTATTGCACTTCGATGGTATCCATTCGTAATCAGCTGAAATTGTTATGAATAATCCATTTGCACAGCGAAGGTCGTATTCCTTAACCAGCGTCTTCGTAGCATCAATCTCAACACAAACTCTTGCGTAGCTAAGCCTTTGACGCAACAATGTAGTCTGATCAGCATGAAGAGGAACCCCAATAGCACTCGCTACACAACTCAACCCCTTAATAGTCCAATACTCAAGAGGAACATTATACAGCCTAACCCATACCGGAACTTTGACCAAATCACCTTTCAAAAATTGCATGTTCGGTTGCCAACGTTTAAGCACCAAAGGTCTGCTTGCCATGTGCCATGGGGCTCTTTCCAGCACATTAGTGGCATGATCAACAGAATCAAAAGTGAATAGGAAGAAACCATTATCCGAAGATAAAACTTCTGATAGACCGTAGGAGCCCCAGATTCTTTTGGCAATAAAATTAACAACGGGATATGGTAATTTCTGACCCACAAAATGACCAACTAGGGTGGATTTCCAAAGTTCGCAGCCATCCTCAAACACATCAAGTGGAGGAGCTACTGTCACACGACCATCAGTCATAGCAGGGGGAGCAAAATGTAGATTACGAACTAGAGAAATACCAAGGTTCTTGGTACCCTCATTGTTATCAACATCAGAACCCTTCAAAGCATTTAAAAAATTCAATTTGGGGCGAAGATTTTGCTGGTCTTGTTGCTGAGACCCTACCTTCAACTCATCAACTTTAGAACCCAACACATGATTCATTTCTGAAACAACATTAAAAGCTTGGGAATTAGAGTGTTTCTTCTCTATGCTAGCTTTAGAATCAGCTTGATTAACATTAGTAAACTGAGAAATCCTCATCCCATGGCTGTTCAACATATCTTGTAGCTCTAATCTTAATATATGTCCAGACTTGACTTCATTGTGTTGTTCATTGTTAGAGGTAACCATTGGAACAGAATCCACAGCAGAACATAAGGACATTATGGCAGCATACAAATACTAGAGATACCAAATTCTAAGAAGAGAAACTGAGTCTAAGACGTAACCTAAGCTCAGAAACAACAATAATGTAATCTCAGAAACAACAAGATTCAGATTTGTTCATGAAGGGAGAAGAGAATTACAGAATTACGAGGCCATTATCTTCGAGATTATTGATTGGAATGATGATCCGTGCGGTCAAGCTATAGAGTATATTCTGATGAACAACATACTAAAAAATGGTGACGATCCAACGGCGAACAAAGAAGATCAAGCTTCAACAAAACCCAATTCACTCTGCTGCAACTAAAAATGCAGAACAGTAGAAATATTACGAGATCAATATCTCCCACCTCGTTGATTGGAATGAAGATCCATTCGGTCAATGTTTCGAGAAGGTTGGAATGAACAACAAAGTAAGAAATGAGGATGATCCAACGGTGGACGGAGTAGATCTAGCTCCGACAGTTTGATTTCTAATCTTTCTCTCTCTCCAGATGATCCAACATAGTTGTTGATTTAGTACTCTCATATAAAAAGCTTTTACCATCTATTTTACAGGCCCCCGAGTTAGAATTAAAACCTTTGCCAGATAATTTGAAGTATGTATTCATTGGCGACAACAATACACTTCCCGTTATCATAGCAAAAGGTTTGACATGTAAGAGGAAAAACTTGTGAAGTTGTTGTGTGATCACAAGATGACCATTGGATGGACTTTAGCCGACATCAATGGCATTAGTCCCTCAATGTGTATGCATCACATACTATCACATACTATTGGAGGACAATGCAAAACCAACAAGGGAAATGCAAATGAGGTTGAACCCGCCTATTATGGAGGTAGTGAAAGCTGAAATTTTGAAACTGTTAGATGCAGGAGTCATTTACCCCATCACTGATAGTAAATGGGTCGCGCCAATCCATGTGGTGCCCAAAAAAACTAGAATCGTGTTGGTGAAAAATAAAAATGATGTGTTCATTCCTACTCGTATCTCAAGTGGATGGAGAATGTGTGTTGATTACAGAAAGCTCAATCTTTCTACACGCAAAGATCATTTCCCATTACCATTCATGGATCAAATGCTTGAACGCCTAACAGGTAAGTCTTTTTATTGCTTTCTTGATGGATATAATGGATACAATCAAATTGTTATTAATCCTAAGGATCAAGAAAAGACTACATTTACATGTCCATTTGGTACATATGCATATAGGAGAATGCCTTTTGGTCTCTGTAATGCTCCTACAACTTTTCAAAGATGCATGATAAGTATTTTTTTCTGACTATGTTGAAAGAATAATCAAGGTTTTTATGGATGATTTCACGGTGTATGGTGATTCTTTTGATAAATGTCTAGAAAATTTATCTTTGATCCTGAAAAAGTTGCATTGAAACTAACCTTGTCTTGAACTATGAAAAGTGTTATTTTATAGTAGAACAAGGAATAGTTCTTGGGCATGTTGTGTCTTCAAATGGATTACAAGATGATAAAGCTAAGATAGATGTTATTTCATCATTGCCTTACCCCTCATGCATGAGGGACGTTTGTTCTTTTCTAGGCCATGCAGGTTTCTATCGATTGTTTATCAATGATTTCTTAAAGATTACAACACCCTTATGCAGACTATTAGCCAAAGAAGTTAACTAAGTAAAGGAAAGGAAATGAAAGGCATAAACTTGATATTAATGAAAGCAAAGCATAAACATTACAAAAAATACAAAGAGAGAAAGCAAGAATATGATCTTGATCTGGAAACCAAGATGCGTAAATGCATGACAAATGCCTCCTTTTATAGGCCAAAATTGGGAACTATTGATTTGATGAAAAATTGATGAGTGGGTGGCCAACTCTTGACTTGGTGACAATCCTTATCTTCTCATGTCTGCCCAAAACGTCATTGATAATGTCAAAATTGGAGCCACTTACATGAAAGTTGTAGGCAATTGTCTCAGCTTTCTTGTGTAAAAAAGTCAGCTCATTTGGACTTCTAGAACTCCAGATATGGCCAAAATACCGACCAGTGCTCGGGTTGGAAGACAGATTCGGGCTTCTTTGTTGTTGCTACAATTTGGACTTGATAATGGCCTTTTTAGATCTTGGGCTCCATATCAAAGTTGTAGGCCTATGTCTTACCTTTCCATCCATATAAAGTAGACCTAAATCTAAGATCTATAGCTCCAGATATGACCCAATTACCGAATAGTGTTCCGGTTTGGATTGCACCGACATCTCTTTTCTAATTTTGGTCATCTCTTTGCCCTTGCAATTTAAGTTCTTAAAGTCATCAATCAATCTTTTCATTTATGTGATAGGCTTGCATTTAAAATGAACATTTACCACAAATTAAAGGTATCTTATATTATTAGATATATTATTATAAAACATGCTTTAGTTAAGGAGTTATTGATACTTCAAGTGCAAAATAATGATATAAAACCATGATAAAAATGCACTTTTAAGTACTAATCACACCCCCCAACGAGCTTATTATTAGTCCCTAGTAATGAAAGCGTTAAAATAGAAAAATAATTTGCAAATTCCACAAAGCAAGGTATTCATCATTTAACTTCCATTAATCTATCCAGATAAACAAACTCTCATTAAATTTATATATCTGCTCAATAACTCTTAACAAGATATTAATAAACCTTTCTTTTGTGCTCAATGTATCAACACATAATTATGGGGCTTTTCTTGGAAGAAAACAAAATTTTTGTTCTAATGTTTAAAGTTAACTTCCTTGGGTTGGGATTATTATTTTTGTCTTCTTTTTTTTTCCCTTTTTTTTTAAATGTATATACATATAATTTAAAAACATCATGCATCTTTAACCCATGTAACGAGCTTTCCGCTAATGACTCCCAGACCAGTTGGTCTTAGGGCATTAGGTGTTAAGACACCCCTGCAAGCTTAGTAACTCGGGTCGCAGATACTGATATGTAGATAGTGCAATGTTTGATTCCCTTAAGCTTTTCTCCTCAACCCATGTAACAAGCGTTGGGTCAATAGCTCCCAAGTTAGTTGACTTTAGGGTATTTGGTGTTAAAACACCCCTTCGGGCTTAATTGCTTAGGTTAGGGAGGCTACGAAACCAAACTTATCTACATTTTTATTATCATCATTTTTTTTCTTTTTTCTTTTTTCTTTTTTTTTCTTAATTATATACAATCCCTTTCCCTTAGTTGTTACCTTTAACAAAAGAACATAAATAATGTAATAATCCAATATGCAACCCACAATCATATGCTAAAGTGTATGTGTGTAAATTAAGGTTTAAGAATACATGTTAAATAAGTATATGAGCAGAATTAAGTGATAACAATGGGTTTGTAAACCTGAATATTTCAAGAAGTATTATAATAGACCTTGTTAAGAATGGTTACTAAGATGCGTCTCAAGAGTCACTTTAACAAAAGAGCTCATTTACTCTATCATCCTAGTAACAACAATTATGCACATGCTTTATGAAATGAAAAACAATTTTTTTTTTATCAACTACTACCCTTTCCCCCCAACCAAAACGAGACATTGCCCTCAATGTTCTAAGGTAAAAAGATAGAATATAGAAGATATCACCTGAAATAACGAACACTGACAAACTTGAAACACACTGAAACAAAAATAAGAAATAACAAAACACAATAATAAAACCAAAAGACACAAAAATTCACAAATGAAGGCTCAAATCCAATTTAAGCTTTTTACGACTTTCCTTAGATGACCAATTTATACGACTCATGGACGGATCAATCACAAGAATGAAAGTTTATAGTTGGTCAATCAATTGTTCAACAGTAGCAGCAGAGATTATGATTTGTCGTGCAGAAGATGTTAGAAATTCCTGTTCCACAGCATGATCAAGAAAAGACAACAACTTATCATAATAACCATTAACATTTAACAAAGCTATAGGTTTATGGTGAATGTGCAATTAAGCCCAAGAGGAAATATGAAAGATCTCTTCCAATGTCCCTAGATCACCTGGTAAAGCAATGAAGGCATCAGCACGGTTAAACATTGCATTCATTCGAGCCGACATTGTGGAGACCTGAAGTTCCTCTCCAATTTTTTTTCCAATGATGTCTCCTTGTGCTAAAGCTTCGGGGATGACCCCCAAAACTTGACTACCTCCTAAAAATGCAGCTATTGATATACCTCCTATTATCCCAAGACTGCCTCCCCCATACACTAAATGAATCTTTCTCTCAGCTAGCACTTGACCAAGATGATTTGCTGATTCTAAAAACTCCTTTTCTTTTCCAGGACTAGATCCACCGAAAACACAAATATTTCTTATACGATGACTTGAGGAACTTGCCATTTCTACACATTTCTGTATTTATTAAATGTATGAGTTGAGTAGAAATGAAAGGAAGGAAGAAAGGGTTTTATAGATGAGAAATTAGACAGGCAATCATAACACCTATATGTAGGCTGGCATGAGTCTCACTCTTTCTCTCTCTTTTTTTATTATTTATTTATTTACTTTTGAAAAAGCATGTGTATGTACAGGTAGCATTAATCGAATAAGATGACTAATGTAATCATGTTAACAATCTATAATCTGATTGGAACCTCCTTTGTGTGTGGTTTCCAATTGAATAATAAGAGTTTATGCTATAGTTGTTTGATATACCATTAGTGGATCCTCTAACCTTGACATTTATTGTTATCGTTGTTAAATCTTTACGTTAATATTTCATCTCAGAGTTCTCATCTTCTTCTTCTTCTTTTTCTTTATTATTATTATTATTATTATTAGTATTACTACTACTACTATTTAGTATTATTATTACTACTACTACTACTACTACTACTACTACTATTATTATTATTATTATTATTATTGTTATTATTATTATTATTATTATTATTATTATTGCTGTCATTGCTATTATTATTATTGTTGTTGTTGTTGTTGTATTATTATTATTTATAATTTGTACAATTAACCTCCCTATGGTTCGACCCCGGTCTTGCCGGGTTATTTATTACTTCGACACTCCTACACTTGGGAGAAGACATCAATCTTTTAGTCGTGTCAAGTTTTTGGCGCCGTTGCCGGGGAGGTAAGTTCTTGTATAAATTATAGTAGTTATTTTATTTTCTCTTTTCACTTTTCTTGTATATAACTTTGTTTCTTCTTCTTTTGTTTTCTTTTTCCTTTTATTCTATTCCTACACGTGCATGAGAGTGTGGTCACGTACATCAAGTGATAGACTTTGTAGGGTATCCTCATCATTTTCAGAAAATATGGCCGAAGAAGATAATCAATCACTTCATAATGAGAATAATGAGAATAACCGTGTCAGAACACTTAGAGACCACATGAATCCCACAAGAACAAGTGCACCATCATGCATAGTTTTTCCTCCCGATGCATCTCATTTTAATTTTAAACCAGACATTATTCAACATTTACCTTCTTTTCATGGCTTAGAATTGGAAAATCCATACTTGCATTTAAGGGAATTTGAGGAGGTCTGCAATACATATAATAATTTAAATTGTAGCATGAACACCATCAGATTCAAGCTTTTTCCTTTTTCATTAAAAGATAAAGCTAAAACATGGCTACAAAATTTGAGACCAGGATCCATTCGTGCTTGGGATGAAATGCAACAATAGTTTTTAAAGAAGTTTTTCCCATCTTAGAGAACAAATTCTTTCAAAAGACAAATCACCACTTTCACTCAAAAACCAGAAGAAACATTTTACCAATGTTGGGATAGGTATCGAGACTTGCTTAATACTTGCCCTCATCATGGTTTTGAAACATGGAGATTGGTTTCACATTTCTATGAAGGGTTAACACCTAAAGATAGGCAAATGGTTGAATTGATGTGCAATGGAACTTTTGAAGATAAAGACCCTGATGAAGCAATGGAGTACTTAGACTTGTTAGCTGAAAATGCTCAAAATTGGGACACTGCGGGTACTTATGAGGCACCGAGAAAAACTCAACCTCATACATCTAGTGGAGGTATGTACAACCTTAGGGAAACCTTCAAGTCAAGTTTGCATCTTTAGCTAGAAAAGTCGAGGCACTAGAATTGAAAAAGAGTGGTCAATTAAAATCTGTTGAAAACATTGTGTGTCAAATCTGTGAAACAAATGAACACTCAACCAACGATTGTCCAACCTTGCCTTCTTTTAAGGAATGTCTCCATGAACAAGCCCATGCTTTAAACAATTTTCAAAGGGCCAACCACAACCCATACTCCCAAACATACAACCCTTGTTGGAGAAATCACCCAAATTTCAGTTGGAAGAGTGAGAACAACAATGCACAAACTTGAAAACCACCATTTCAAGCACACCATAATTTCCAAAATTCTCATGGATAAGCACCTCCTTATGCTCCACCTCCTAGAAGAAATCTTGAGGAAACATTGCATGCATTCATTAAAAAGCATAAACTTGATATTAATGAAAGCAAAGCATAAGCAATACAAAAAATACAAAGAGAGAAAGGAAGAGCATGATCTTGATCTAGAAACCACGATGCCTAAATGCATGGCAAATGCCTCCTTTTATAGGCCAAAATTGGGAACTATTGATTTGATGACTAATTGATGAGTGGGTGGCCAACTCTTGACTTGGTGACAATCCTTATCTTCTCTTGTCTTCCTAAAACGTCATTGATAACATCAAAATTAGAGCCACTTGAAAACTTGAAAGGTGTAGGCAATTGCTCAGCTTTCTTGTGTAAACAATTCAGCTCAATTGGACTTCTAGAACTCCAGATATGGCCAAAATACTGAACAGTGCTCGGGCTGGAGGATAGCTTCGGGCTTCTTTGTTGTTGCAATAATTTGGACTTGAAAATGGCCTTTTTAGATCTTGGGCTCTATATCAAAGTTGTAGGCCTATGTCTTACCTTTCCATCCATATAAATTAGACCTAAATCTGAGATTTATAGCTCCAGATATGACCCAATTACCGAACAGTGTTCCGGTTTGGATTGCACCGACATCTTTTTTCTAATTTTGGTCATCTCTTTGCCCTTGCAATTTAAGTTCTTAAAGTTATCAATCAATACTCAACTTGCTCAAAACATGACAGATTTTAAAGATACTCTTGCAAAATTAACATATGCTCTTAGTTTCCAAGAGAAAGGTAAGTTTCCATCTCAACCACAACAAAATCCCAAGGGGCAATACAATGCAAATGCAAGTAGTTCCGGAAGCCAACACATGGATCAAGTCAAATCATTCACTACTCGGCGCAGTGGTAAGGTTATTGAAAAACCCTCTCTTGAACCTTATGAGAAAGATGATGAGTCAATGTCTGAGGGTAAGGAAGGGGTTGAATCTGAAAATTGCAAAGAAAAGACTGATTCTCCGCCAGCACTTCTATTTCCTCAAGCCATGACCAAACAAAGAAAAGTCAATCACAACTCTGAAATTTTTGAAATTTTCAAACAGGTAAGGATCAATATACCTTTGTTGGATGCTATTAAATAGGTTCCTTCCTATGCTAAATTTTTGAAAGATCTATGCATTGTGAAGTGGAAACTGAATGTGAAAAAGAAAGCCTTTCTAGCCGAACAAGTAAGTGCTATTCTTCAAAACAATAATGCTTTGAAATATAAAGACCCTGGTTGTCCTACAATTTCTTGCTTTATTGGAGAGCATAAAATTGAAAGAGCATTACTTGATCTTGGAGCTAGTGTGAATTTACTTCAGATTAGTACTTAAAAGTGCATTTTTATCATGGTTTTATATCATCATTTTGCACTTGAAGTATCAATAACTCCTTAACCAAAGCATGTTTTATAATAATATATCTAATAATATAAGATACCTTTAATCTGTGGTAAATGTTCATTTTAAATGCAGGTCTATCACATGAATGAAAATATTGATTAATGACTTTAAGAACTTAAATTGCAAAGGCAAAGAGATGGTGAAACTTAGAAAAGAGATGTCAGTGCAATCCAAACTGAAACACTGTTCGGTAATTGGGTCATATCTGGAGCTACAGATCTCAGATTTAGGTCCAATTTATATGGATGGAAAGGTAAGACATAGGCCTACAACTTTCATATGGAGCCCAAGATCTAAAAAGGCTATTTGCAAGTCCAAATTGTAGCAACAACAAAGAAGCCCGAATCTGTCTTCCAGCCCGAGCACTATTCGGTATTTTGGCCATATCTGGAGTTTTAGAAGTCCAAATGAGCTGAATGTTTTACACAAGAAAACTGAGACAATTGGCTATAACTTTCATGTTTGCATCTGGCTCCAATTTTGACGTTATCAATGACGTTTTGGGAAGACAAGAGAAGATAAGTATTGTCACCAAGTCAAAAGTTGGTCACCCACTTATCAATTAGTCATCAAATCAATAGTTCCCAATTTTGGCCTATAAAAGGAGGCATTTGCCATGCATTTAGGCAACTTGGTTTCCAGATCAAGATCATGCTCTTCCTTTCTCTCTTTGTATTGTTTGTAATGTTTATGCTTTGCTTTCATTAATATTAAGTTTGTGCCTTTCATTTCCTTTCCTTTACTTAGTTAACTTTTATGTTCTTATTTTGTTTATCTATTTTGCTTTCTTTTGTTATGTCTAGCTAAGTTAGTTATGTCAAGGTGAAAAGGGTACACTAATGGTGTAAGAATAAGTATAATGTAAACTTAACATGGACTTTAATGTTTGATACTAACATGTTTTATATGTGTTATCTTGTTCACTCTTTAATACTTTGCTTGTTAAATGACTAATCTTGATTTATGTTGTATAATACTTGGTACAACAAATGCTTGGCAATTTCATAGCCCATAATGTATGCTATAACCGACACCTGAGCTATGAAAGGAACTTGATTTGTTGTTAACATAAGTTATAATCATGAATGCTTGACGAGATTTACAGGTATTAGCATTAATTGAATAAGATGACTAATGTAATCATGGTAACAATATATGATCTGATTGGAACCTCCTTTGTGTGTGGTTTACAATTCAATAATAAGAGTTTATATTATACTTGTTTGATATACCATTAGTGGAACCTCTAACCTTGACATTTGTTATTATTATTGTTTAATCCTTACATTAATTTTCCATCTCCAAGTTCTCATCATCTTCTTCTTCTTCTCTTTCTTTATTATTATTATTATTACTACTACTACTACTACTATTATTATTATTCTTATTATTATTATTAGTATTATTAGTATTACTATTATTATTATTATTATTATTATTATTGTTATTATTATTATTATTGTTGTTGTTGTTATTGTTATTGTTATTGTTGTTGTATTATTGTTATTTATAATTTGTATAAATAACCTCCCTGTGGTTCGACCCCGGTCTTTCCGGGTTATTTATTACTTTGACACTCCTACACTTGGGAGAAGACATCAATCTTTTAGTCGTGTCAAGTTTTTGGCGCCGTTGCCGGGGAGGTAAGTTTTGCATAAATTATAATATTTATTTTATTTTCTCTTTTCACTTTTCTTGTATATAACTTTGTTTTTTTTGTTCTTGTTTCTTCTTCTTTTATTTTCTTCTTCGTTTTATTTTATTCCTACACGTGCATGAGAGTGTGGTCACGTACATCAAGTGGTAGACTTTGTAGGGTATCCTCATCATTTTCAGAAAATATGGCCGAAGAAGATAATCAATCACTTCATAATGAGAATAATGAGAATAACCGTACTAGAACACTTAGAGACCACATGAATCCCGCAAGAACAAGTGCACCATCATGCATAGTTTTCCCTCCTGATGCATCTCATTTTAATTTTAAACCAGGTATTATTCAACTTTTACCTTCTTTTCATGGTTTAGAATTGGAAAATCCATACTTGCATTTAAGGGAATTTGAAGAGGTCTGCAACACATATAATAATTTAAATTGTAGCATGAACACCATCAGATTAAAGATTTTTCCTTTTTCATTAAAAGATAAAGCTAAAACATGGCTACAAAATTTAAGATCAGGATCCATTCGTGCTTGGGATGAAATGCAACAACAGTTTTTAAAGAAGTTTTTCCCATCTCATAGAACAAACTCTTTCAAGAGACAAATCACCACTTTCACTCAAAAACCAGGAGAAACATTTTACAAATGTTGGGATAGGTATCGAGACTTGCTTAGTACTTGCCCTCATCATGGTTTTGAAACATGGAGATTGGTTTCACATTTCTATGAAGGGTTAACACCTAAAGATAGGCAAATGGTTGAATTGATGTGCAATGGAACTTTTGAAGATAAAGACCCTGATGAAGCAATAGAGTACTTAGACTTGTTAGCTGAAAATGCTCAAAATTGGGACACTGCGGGTACATATGAGGCACCGAGTAAAACTCAACCTCATACATCTAGTGGAGGTATGTACAACCTTAGGGAAGATCATGACCTTCAAGCCAAATTTGCATCTTTAGCTAGAAAAGTTGAGGCACTAGAATTGAAAAAGAGTGGTAAATTAAAATCTGTTGAAAACATTGTGTGTCAAATCTGTGAAACAAATGAACACTCAACCAACGATTGTCCAACCTTGCCTTCTTTTAAAGAATATCTCCATGAACAAGCCCATGCTTTAAACAGTTTCCAAAGGGCCAACCACAACCCATACTCCCAAATATACAACCCTGGTTGGAGAAATCACCCAAATTTTAGTTGGAAGAGTGAGAACAACAATGCACAAACTTCACAACCACCGTTTCAAGCACACCACAATTTCCAAAATTCTCATGGATATGCACCTCCTTATGCTCCACCTCTTAGAAGAAATCTTGAGGAAACATTGCATGCATTCATTGGAAAGCAAGAGACAATTAATACTCAACTTGTTCAAAACATGACAGATTTTAAAGATACTCTTGCTAAATTAACATCTGCTCTTAGTTTCCAAGAGAAAGGTAAGTTTCCATCTCAAACACAACAAAATCCTAAGGGGCAGTACAATGCAAATGCAAGTAGTTCCGGAAGCCAACACATGGATCAAGTCAAATCAGCCACTACTCTATGCAGTGGTAAGGTTATTGAAAAACCCACTCTTGAACCTTATGAGAAAGATGATGAGTCAATCTCTGAGGGTAAGGAAGGGGTTGAATCTGAAAATTACAAAGAAACGACTGATTCACCGCCAGCACTTCCATTTCCTCAAGCCATGACCAAACAAAAGAAAGTCAATCACAACTCTGAAATTTTTGAAATTTTCAAACAGGTAAGGATCAATATACCTTTGCTGGATGCTATTAAACAAGTTCCTTCCTATGCTAAATTTTTAAAAGATCTCTGCACTATGAAAAGGAAACTGAATGGGAAAAAGAAAGCCTTTCTAGCCGAACAAGTAAGTGCTATTCTTCAAAACAATAATGCTTTGAAATATAAAGACCCTGGTTGTCCTACAATTTCCTGCTTTATTGGAGAGCATAAAATTGAAAGAGCCTTACTTGATCTTGGTGCTAGTGTGAATTTACTTCCATATTCAGTTTTTCAGAGTCTCAATCTAGGTGAGTTAAAACCAACTTCTATATCTCTTTTACTTGTCGATAGATCTATAAAAGTGCCTAGAGGAATAATTGAAGATGTGTTAGTACAAGTTGATAAATTCATTTATCCTGTGGATTTTATTGTCTTGGACACAGAACTTGCTGAAGCATGTAATTCATTTCTTGTTATTTTAGGACGTCCGTTTCTTGCAACATCTAACGCATTGATTAATTGTAGGAATGGATTGATGAAGCTATCATTTGGAAACATGACATTGGAGATGAATATTTTCAACATTTGCAAGCAACCTTGAGATGATAATGATTTACAAGAAGTAGATCATATTGAGGAATTAGTTTATGATCAACTTAAATCTACTTTAAGTAAAAATAAATTGGATGAATCTGAAGATTTGCAAATGATTTATTCTAAGGAAGAAATCATGGATGAAAAATGCACAGAAAATGTTGATGCGAATCTTTTGTCAACAGTGACAACAGATTCAACATCTGACATCACACCAATCGATGATTACTTTCCTAACGAATCCTTACTTTCTCTTAGTCCAATGCCTTGGTATGATAAAAATATTAATTTTCTTGCTTTAGGAGATTTGCTAGCTGATTGGAGTAATCAAGACAAAGAAAAGTTTTTGAACGAAGTGAAGAATTTTTATTGTGATGACCCTAACTTATTCAAATATTGTCCTGATCAAATATTTCAAAGATTCATTCCTGACAATGAGGTAAGTAGTGTCATTAAACTTTGTCATTTTGAAGCATGTGGAAGTTATTTCTCGTAAAAAAAGACTGCTGCAAAAATCTTTCAAAATGGATTTTATTGGCCCACCATGTTCAAGGACACACATGCATTCTGCAAAACATGTGAAAATTGTCAAACAATTGACACTAGTCAAAAAATTTTGTTTTATGATTCTCAACTCTATGCATTCCCTAAAGAGCTAAGATTAAGATGGATGGGGCCTGTGATATTGAGAATTCAATGAATGACAATGAATGACAATGATTTTAAAGAAAATGGACATCGTTTGAAAGCTTACTTCGATAATTTTCCTAGTGAAAATGAATCAACTGGTTTGAATGATCTTGTAGATAAAGGTTGATTATTTTGTTTTTCTTACATTGTTTTTGTGTTTCTTTTTGAGTGATTTTTGCTAGTTTCTCTTACCCCGGTCAAATGGCGGATAACGGTACTCCGTGACTTAAGTCGGTTCTTTCAGTTTCCCACAATAACTGATATTTGTGTATATATTTGTGCAATTCTTTGAATCTCTCTTCTAATTCTCATTTGAAAATGGACACTAATCTTGAAAAATTGAAAAAGTATTTTCCCGCTCTGCCTCAGAATGCGATTACAAAAATTTACCATGCTAGATGTGCAAGATTGAGATTGTTAATGAATCATGGAATTCCTGAAGATATTCGATGGTTGATTGAAGCAAAGGTCCGATTGTCAGGTGAGTCCTCTAACTTCTTCATTTCACACATGCCTGGAACAGGTAAAAGCACTTTTGCAAAGAAACGTCGTGCAAAACGACTAGAAGTCTGTCATCGATGTGCTAGATGGACTTGTAATACACAATGTCATTCTTTAGGAATGGTATCTATAAACCCTGAAGATAAAATACAATTCATTAAGGATGGCCTAAGTAAGGAGTCTTTAGATAATCTTTTATTGACTCTTGAGACGCATCCTAGTGGAGATGTGCATCGTGCAATTCATGATTTATGGCCACTATTTCGTAAAGAACATGATCGACTTAGTCTTGGGAATCTGACTAAAAAAGACCATGTTTGCCAGTTTTTAAGAAAACTGGATGGGAAGCCTATCCCCAACCCATAGAGGGCGTTTAAGCCGTTCTTGAACGTAAAACCAAGGGAAGATGTAAGCCACAATCACAACTACCTGTACATACACATGCTTTTTCAAAAAGTAAATAAATAAATAAATAAAAAGAGAGAGAGAGAGTGTGAGACTCCAGCTGGCCTACATATTGGTGTTATGATTGCCTTTCTCATTTCTCATCTATAAAACCCTCTCTTCCTTCCTTTCATTTCTACTCAACCCATACATTCAACAAATACAGAAGTGTGTAGAAATGGCAAGTTCCTCAAGTCATGAAATAAGAAATATTTGTGTTTTCGGTGGATCTAGTTTCGGGAAAGAAAAGGAGTTTTTAGAATAAGCAAATCATCTTGGTCAGGTGCTAGCTGAGAGAAAGATTCATTTAGTTTATGGGGGAGGCAGTCTTGGGTTAATGGGAGGTGTGTCAATAGCTGCATTTTTAGGAGGTAGTCAAGTTTTGGGGGTCGTCCCTGAAGCTTTGGCACAAGGGGACATCATTGGAAAAACAATTGGAGAGGAACTTCAGGTCTCCACAATGTCAGCTCGAATGAATGCAATGTTTAACCATGCTGATGCCTTCATTGCTTTACCAGGTGGTCTAGGCACATTGGAAGAGATCTTTCATATTTCCTCTTGGGCTTAATTGCACATTCACCATAAACCCATAGGTTTGTTAAATGTTAATGGTTATTATGATAAGTTGTTGTTTTTCTTGATCATGCTGTGGAACAGGAATTTCTAACATCTTCTGCACAACAAATCATAATCTCTGCTGCTACTGCTGAACAATTGATTGACCAACTACAATCTTTCATTCCTGTGATTGATCCTTCCATGAGTCGCATAAATTGGTCATCTAAGGAAAGCCGTAAAAAGCTTAGATTGGATTTGAGCCTTCATTTGTGAATTTTTGTGTCTTTTGGTTTTATTATTGTGTTTTGTTATTTCTTATTTTTGTTTTAGTGTGTTTCAGGTTTGCCGGTGTTCGTTATTTCAGGTGATATCTTCTATACTCTATCTTTCTACCTTAGAACATTGAGGACAATTGTTGTTACTAGGATGGCAGAGTAAAGGGTAGTAGTTGATAAAAAAAAAAAATTATTTTTCATTTCATAAAGCATGTGCATAATTGTTGTTACTAGGATGGTAGAGTAAAGGAGTTCTTTTGTTAAAGTGACTCTTGAGACGCATCTTAGTAATCATTCTTAACAAGGTCTATTATAATACTTCCTGAAATATTCAAGTTTACAAACTCTCGTATTGTTACCACTTAATTCTGCTCATATACTTATTTAACATGTATTCTTAAACCTTAATTTACACACACACACTTTAACATATGATTGTGGGTTGCATATTGGATTATTACATTATTTATGTTCTTTTGTTAAAGGTAACAACTAAGAGAAAGGGATTGTATATAATTAAAAAACAAAAAGAAAAAAAAAAGAAAAAAAAATGATGATAATAAAAATGTAGATAAGTTTGGTTTCGTAGCCTCCCTAACCTAATCAATTAAGCTCGAAGGGGTGTTTTAACACCTAATACCCTAAAGTCAACTGACTTGGAAGCTATTAGCCCAACGCTTGTTACATGGGTTGAGGAGAAAAGCTTAAGGGAATCAAACATTGCACTATCTATATATCAGTATCTGCGACTCGAGTTACTAAGCTCGTAGGGGTGTCTTAACACCTAATGCCCTAAGACCAACTGGTCTGGGAGTCATTAGCTGAAAGCTCGTTACATGGGTTAAAGATGCATGATGTTTTAAATTGTATGTATAAATATTTTAAAAGAAAAAAAAAAGAAAAAAAAAGACAAAAATAGTAATCCCAACCCAAGGAAGTTAACCTTAAACATTAGAACAAAAATTTTGTTTTCTTCCAAGAAAAGCCCCATAATTATGTGTTGATACATTGAGCACAAAAGAAAGGTTTATTAATATCTTGTTAAGAGGTATTGAGCAGATATATAAATTTAATGAGAGTTTGTTTATCTGGATAGACTAATGGAAGTTAAATGATGAATACCTTGCTTTGTGAAATTTGCAAATTTGTTTTCTATTTTAACGCTTTGATTACTAGGGACTAGTAATAAGCTGGTTGGGGGGTGTGATTAGTACTTAAAAGTGCATTTTTATCATGGTTTTATATCATCATTTTGCACTTGAAGTATCAATAACTCCTTAACTAAAATATGTTTTATAATAATGTATCTAATAATATAAGATACCTATAATTTATGGTAAATGTCTATTTTTAATGCAGGCCTATCACATAAATGAAAGGATTGATTGATGACTTGAAGAACTTAAATTGCAAGGATAAAGAGATGGCCAAACTTAGAAAAGAGATGTCGGTGCAATCCAAACCGGAACACTGTTCGGTAATTGGGTCATATCTGGAGCTACAGATCTCAGATTTAGGTCCAATTTATATGGATGGAAAGGTAAGACATAGGCCTACAACTTTCATATGGAGCCCAAGATCTAAAAAGGCCATTATCAAGTCCAAATTGTAGCAACAACAAAGAAGCCCGAATCTGTCTTCCAGCCCGAGCACTATTCGGTATTTTGGCCATATCTGGAGTTCTAGAAGTCCAAATGAGCTGAAATTTTTACACAAGAAAGCTGAGACAATTGCCTACAACTTTCATGTTTACAACTGGCTCCAATTTTGACGTTATCAATGACGTTTTGGGCAGACAAGAGAAGATAAGGATTGTCACCAAGTCAAAAGTTGGTCACCCACTTATCAATTAGTCATCAAATCAATAGTTCCCATTTTTGGCCTATAAAAGGAGGCATTTGCCATGCATTTAGGCATCTTGATTTCCAGATCAAGATCATGCTCTTCCTTTCTCTCTTTGTATTTTTTATGCTTTGTTTTCATTAATATTAAGTTTATGCCTTTCATTTCCTTTCCTTTACTTAGTTAACTTTTATGTTCTTATTTTGTTTATCTATTTTGCTTTCTTTCATTATGTCTAGCTAAGTTAATTATGTCAAGGTGAAAAGGTTACACTAATGGTGTAAGAATAAGTATAATGTAAACTTAATATGGACTTTAATGTTTGATACTAACATGTTTTATATTTGCTATCTTGTTCACTCTTTAATACTTTGCTTGTTAAATGACTAATCTTGATTTATGTTGTATAACACTTGGTACAACAAATGCTTGGCACTTTCATAGCCCATAATGTATGGTATAACCGACACCTGAGCTATGAAAGGAACTTGATTTGTTGTTAACATAAGTTATAATCATGAATGCTTGACGAGATTTACAAGTATTAGCATTAATTGAATAAGATGACTAATGTAATCATGTTAACAATATATAATCTGATTGGAACCTCCTTTGTGTGTGGTTTCCAATTCAATAATAAGAGTTTATACTATACTTGTTTGATATACCATTAGTGGAACCTCTAACCTTGACATTTGTTATTATCATTGTTTAATCGTTACATTAATATTCCATCTCAAAGTTCTCATCATCTTCTTCTTCTTCTCTTTCTTTATTATTATTATTATTACTACTACTACTACTACTACTACTACTACTACTACTACTACTACTACTACTACTACTACTACTACTACTACTACTACTACTACTACTACTACTACTACTACTACTACTACTACTACTACTACTACTACTACTACTACTACTACTACTACTACTACTACTACTACTACTACTACTACTACTA
>NW_011500258.1:77295-81751 GCF_000495115.2 Populus euphratica
TATTCTTACACCATTAGTGTAACCTTTTCACCTTGACATAATAAACTTAGCTAAACATAATAAAGAAGAGAAACATAAACAAGATAAGAACATAAATAAGATATAAGTTAACTAAGTAAAGAAAAGAAAATGAAAAACATAAATAAGAGATTAATGAAAGTAAAACTTAAGCATTACAAAAATATAAAAAAAGAGAGTAAGAACATGATCTTGATCTGAAAATCAAGATGCCTAAATGCCTCCTTTTATAGGCCAAAATTTGAAACTATTGATTTGATAACAATCCTTATCTTTTTGTTTGCCAAAAATATCATTGCTAACATCAGAATTTAAATAGATTGTCACCTAAACGTTCTAGGAAATTGTCTCAACTTTCTAACAAAAAACATTTTGGTGCATTTGGACTTCTAGAACTCATGATATGGACTGAACACTGAATAGTATCTAGGCTACAAGATAGATTTTGACTTTTTCATTGTTGCTATAATTTGAACTTGAAAATGACCTTTTTGAATCTTAGACTCCCCATGAAAGTTTTAGGCCTATATTTTAGCTTTCCATCCATATAGAGTAGACCTAAATCCAAGTTCTACAACTCTAGTTATGATCTAATGACTGAACAGTGTTCCAGTTTGGGTTGAACCAACATCTCTTTTCTAAATTTAGCCTTCTTTTTTTCTTCTCAATTTCAGTACTTAAACTCGTAAATCAATTCCTTGATTTATGTGATAAGCCTGCATTTAAGATGAATATTTACTATAAATTAAAGGTATCTTATATTATTAGATATGTTATTATAAAACATGTATTAGTAAAGGAGTTATTGATACTTCAAGTGCAAAATGATAATATAAAACCCTGATAAAAATGCACTTTTAAGTACTAAACTCATCAAGTTTGAATCAACCTGTATCTCTTTCCTAAACTTAGCCCTCTATTTGTTTTCTTAATTTTAGTAGTTAAACTCATCAATCAATCACTTGATTCATGTAATAGGTTTGGATTTAAATTAAACATTTACCATAAATTTAAGGTATCTTATATCATCAGACTTGTTATTATAAAACATATTTTAGTTAAGGAGTTATTGATACTTTAAGTGCAAAATGATGATATAAAACCTTGATAAAAATACACTTCTAAGTACTAGTCACACCCCCCAACCAGCTTATTACTAGTTTCTAGTAATCAAAGCGTTAAAATAGAAAAATAATTTACAACTTCCATTAATCTATCCAAATAAACAAACTCATTAAATTTATATATTTGCTTCATACTTCTTAAATAAGATATTAATAAACTTTATTTTTATGCTCAATATATCAACACATAGTTATGGGGCTTTACTTAGAAGAAAACAAAATTTTGTTATGATGTTTAAGGTAAACTTCCTTGGATTGAGATTATTATCTTTCTTTTTTCTTTTTTCTTTTTTTTTTCTTTTTGAATATATATACATATAACTTAAAACACAATACATCTTTAACCCATGTAATGATTTTTAGGCTAATGACTCCCAGACTAATTGGTTTTAGGGCATTAGCTATTGAGACACCACTTCGAGCTTAGTAACTCAAGTTGTAGATATTGATACGTAGATATTGCAATGTTTGATTCCTTTAAGCTTTTTTCCTTAACTCATATAACAAGTAATAGGCTAATAACTCTCAAATCAATTGACTTTAGAGTATTAGGTGTTAAAACACCCCTTCAAGCTTAATTGCTTAAGTTAGGAAGGCTACAAAACTAAACTTATCTATATTTTTATTATCATCAATATTATCAATTTTTTTTTGTTTTTGTTTTTTATTACCAATTATATACTATCTGTTTCCATTAGTTATTACCTTTAACAAAAGAACATAAATACTGTAATAATCCAATGTGCAACCCATAATTTTATGTTAAAGTGTGTGTGTGAAAATAAAGGTTTAAGAATACTTGTTAAATGAGTATATGAGCAGAATCAAGTAATAACAATGCGAGAGTTTGTAAAGCTAAATATCTCAAGAAGTGTTATGATAGACCTTGATAAGAATATTTACTAAAATGTGTCTCAAGAATAAATAGAACTCCTCCTTACTTTGTCATTCTAATAGCAGTTCTGTCAAATAGTTTTAATAATAGCAAAAAGTTAGTTAGTTGGGTTTTTTTCTATCAACTACTACCCTTTCCCCCTAACCACAATGAAATATTGTTCTCAATATTCTAAGGTCGAAAGATAGGGTATAAAAGACATCACCTGAAACAATGACTACTGACAAACCTAAAACACATTTAAACAAATATAAGAAACAATAAAACACAAATATTATGCTATTAATAAAACTAAAAGACTTAATTTCTTACAAACTAAGGTTTAAATTGTAGTTGTGATTGTGGCTCACATCTTTTCTTGGTTTTACATCCAAGAATGGCTTAAACACCCTCTATGGGTTAAGGATATACTTCCCATCTAGTTTTCTTAAAAACTGACAAATTGGATCTTTTTTAGTCAGATTCCCAAAATTATATCGAGCATATTATTTTATTAAAATAAAGCCATAAATCATGAATTGCACAATGTACACCTCTATTAAGGTATGTCCCAAGAGTTAATATAAGATTATCTAAGGACTCTTTATGTTTTGAAATAAATCTTAATTTTTGATAATTTTCACAAATTTTACAGAACACATGTGTGTCCTTGAACATGGTAGGCCAATAAAATCTACTTTGTAAGATTTTTGCAATCTTATTTGTTGACAAGAAATGACCCCCATGACACGACTAAAAGATTGATGTCTTCTCCCAAGTGCAGGAGTGTCGAAGTAATAAATAACCCGGCAAGACCGGGGTCGAACCATAGGGAGGTTAATTGTATAGATTATAAATAATAATGATACAACAACAACAACAACAACAACAATAGTAATAACAGCAATAATAATAATAATAATAATAATAATAATAATAATAATAATAATAGTAGTAGTAGTAGTAGTAATACTAATAATAATAATAATAATAATAATAATAATAAAGAAAAAGAAGGAGAAGAAGAAGAAGAAGATGATGAGAACTTTGAGATGGAATATTAACGTAAAGATTTAACAACGATAACAATAAATGTCAAGGTTAGAGGATTCACTAATGGTATGTCCAACAAGTATAGTATAAACTCTTATTATTCAATTGGAAACCACACACAAAGGAGGTTCCAATCAGATTATAGATTGTTAACATGATTACATTAGTCATCTTATTCGATTAATGCTAATACTTGTAAATCTCGTCAAGCATTCATGATTATAACTTATGTGAACAACAAATCAAGTTTCTTTCATAGCTCAGGTGTCGGTTATACCATACAGTATGAACTATGAAAGTGCCAAGCATTTGTTGTATCAAGTGTTATACAATATAAATCAAAGTTAGTCATTTAACAAGCAAACTATTAAAGGGTGAACAAGATAACAAATATAAAACATGTTAGTATCAAACATTAAAGTCCATATTAAGTTTACACTATACTTATTCTTACACCATTAGTGTAACCTTTTCACCTTGACATAATAAACTTAGCTAGACATAATGAAAAAAAGAAAAATAAATAAACAAAATAAGAACATAAATAAGATAAGAGTTAACTAAGTAAATGAAAGGAAATGAAAGGCATAAACTTGATATTAATGAAAGCAAAGCATAAGCAATATAAAAAATACAAAGAGAGAAAGTAAGAGTATGATCTTGATCTGGAAACCAAGATGCCTAAATGCATGGCAAATGCCTCCTTTTATAGGCCAAAATTGGGAACTATTGATTTGATGACTAATTGATGAGTGGGTGACCAACTCTTGACTTGGTGACAATCCTTATCTTCTCTTATCTGCCCAAAAAGTCATTGATAAAGTCAAAATTAGAGCCACTGGAAACATGAAAGTTGTAGGAAATCATCTCAGCTTTCTTGTGTAAACAATTCAGCTCATTTAGACCTCTAGAACTCCAGATATGGGCCAAATATTGAACAGTACTCGAGCTGGAAGACAGATTCAGACTTCTTTGTTGTTGCTATAATTTGGACTTGAAAATGGCCTTTTTAGATCTTGGGCTCCATATGAAAGTTGTAAGCCTATGTCTTACCTTTCCATCCATATAAGGTAGACCTAAATCTGAGATCTACAGCTCCAAATATGACCCAATTACCAAATAGTGTTCCGGTTTGGATTGCACCGACATCTCTTTTCTAAGTTTGGCCATCTCTTTGTCCTTCCAATTTCAGTTCTTAAATTCATTGACACAACTAAAAGATCGATGTCTTCTTCCAAGTGCAGGAGCGTCAAAGTAATAAATAACACGGCAAGACCAGGGTCGAACCACAGGGAGGTTAATTGTATAAATTATAAACAACAATTATAAACAACAATAATAACAATAGTAGTAGTAGTAGTAGTAGTAGTAGTAGTAATAAAGAAGG
>NW_011500258.1:81782-83894 GCF_000495115.2 Populus euphratica
TAGTAGTAGTAGTAGTATTAGTAATAATAATAATAATAATAATAATAAAGAAAGAGAAGAAGAAGAAGATGATGAGAACTTGGAAATGAAATATTAATGTAAGGATTAAACAATGATAATAACAAATGTCAAGGTTAGAGGTTCCACTAATGGTATGTCAAACAAGTATAGTATAAACTCTTATTATTCAATTGGAAACCACACATAAAGGAGGTCCCAATCAGATTATAGATTGTTAACATGATTACATTAGTCATCTTATTCGATTAATACTAGTACTTGTAAATCTCATCAAGCATTCATGATTGTAACTTATGTTAACAATAAATCAAGTTCTTTTCATAGCTCAGGTGTCGGTTATACCATACAGTATGGGCTATGAAAGTGCCAAGCATTTGTTGTACCAAGTGTTATACAACATAAATCAAGATTAGTCATTTAACAAGCAAAGTATTAAAGAGTGAACAAGATAACAAATACAAAACATGTTAGTATCAAACATTAAAGTCCATATTGAGTTTACACTATACTTATTCTTACACCATTAGTGTAACCTTTTCACCTTGACATAATAAACTTAGCTAAACATAATAAAAGAAAGAAAAATAAATAAACAAAACAAGAACATAAATAAGATAAAAATTAACTAAGTAAAGGAAAGGAAATGAAAGGCATAAACTTGATATTAATGAAAGCAAAGCATAAGCAATACAAAAAAAATACAAAGAGAGAAAGCAAAAGGCATGATGTTGATCTGGAGAGCAAGATGCTTAAATGCATGGCAAATGCCTCCTTTTATAGGCCAAAATTGGGAACTATTGATTTGGTGACTAATTGATGACTAGGTAGCCAACTCTTGACTTGGTGACAATCCTTGTCTTCTCTTGTCTGCCCAAAACGTCATTGATAATGTCAAAATTGGAGCCACTTGAAACATGAAAGTTGTAGGCAATTGTCTCAGCTTTCTTGTGTAAACAATTCAGCTCATTTGGACTTCTAGAACTCCAGATATGGCCAAAATACTGAATAGTGCTCGGGCTTCTTTGTTGTTGCTATAATTTGGACTTGAAAATGGCCTTTTCAGATCTTGGGCTCCATATTAAAGTTGTAGACCTATGTCTTACCTTTCCATCCATATAAAGTAGACCTAAATCTGAGATGTATAGCTATAGATATGACCCAATTACCGGACAGTGTTCCGGTTTGGATTGCACCGACATCTCTTTTCTAATTTTAGTCATATTTTTGCCCTTGCAATTTAAGTTCTTAAAGTCATCAATTAATCCTTTCATTTATGTGATAGGCGTGCATTTAAAATGAACATTTACCACAAATTAAATATATCTTATATTATTAGATATATTATTATAAAACATGCTTTAGTTAAGGAGTTATTGATACTTCAAGTGCAAAATGATGATATAAAACCATGATAAAAATACACTTTTAAGTACTAATCACTTATATACTCATTTAACAAGTATTCATAAACATTTGTTTTTGCACACACACTTTAACATATGATTGTAAGTGGCACATTAGATTGTTACATTATTTATGTTTTTTTTTTTGTTAAAGGTAACAACTAAGGGAAAGGGATAATATATAATTTGTAAAAAAGAGAGAGAAATTTTTAATAAATGTAATAAAATAAATAAATAAAAATATAGATAAGTTTAGTTTCATAGCCTTCCTAACCTAAGCAATTAAGCTCAAAGGGGTATTTTAACACATAATACCTTAAAGTCAATTGACTTGGGAGTTATTGGAGTAGTGCTTGTTATATGGGTTGAGGAGAAAGCCTAAGGAAATCAAATATTGCACTATCTACATTTTAGTATCTGTAACCTGAGTTATTAAGTTCGTAGGGGTGTCTCAACACCTAATGCCTTAAGACTAACTAATCTATGAGTCATTAGCCTAAAGCTCATTACATGTGTTAAAGATGTATTGTGTTTTAAGTTATATATATATATATAGGAAGAAATAATCCTAACCTAATGAACTTAAGCTTTAACATTAAAAAAAAAATCTATTTTCTTCCAAGAAATACCCTATAACTATAACTTGATTTATTAAGCACAAAAGAAAGGTTTATTAATATTTTGTTAA
>NW_011500258.1:84065-85618 GCF_000495115.2 Populus euphratica
GATTAGTACTTAAAAGTGCATTTTTATCAAGGTTTTATATCATTATTTTGCACTTAAAGTATCAATAACTCCGTAACTATAACATGTTTTATAATTACAAGTCTGATAATATAAGATATCTTGAATTTATGATAAATGTTCATCTTAAATGTAGGCCTATTACATAAATCAAAGGTTTAATTAATGAGTTTAACTACTAAAATTGAGAAGACAAAAAGAGGGCTAAGCTTAGAAAACAGATGCTGGTTGAATTCAAACTGGAACACCATTTGATTATTGGATAATAAATAGAGATATAGAACTCGGATTTAGGTCTGGTCTATATAGATGGAAAGCTAAGACATAGGACTAAGATTTTTATGAAAAGTTCAAGATTCAAATAGGTTGTTTTCAAGTTCAAATTATAGCAACAATGGAGAAGTTAAAATCTGTCTTGCAGCCCAGACACTATTCAGTTTTGGTTGTGTCAAGTTTATAGTGTCATTA
Organism: Populus euphratica; assembly: GCF_000495115.2. Taxonomy (NCBI): domain Eukaryota; kingdom Viridiplantae; phylum Streptophyta; class Magnoliopsida; order Malpighiales; family Salicaceae; genus Populus; species Populus euphratica. Next base: position 84,552 of record NW_011500258.1, read on the forward strand.
CCAAGAAGGTAAATTTATGTACAAATTATAAATTTTCTTCTAGGCAAAAAATAGAAGATAAGGATTGTCATCAAGTCAAGAGTTGACCACTTACTCATCAATTAGTCATCAAATCAATAGTTCTCAATTTTGACCTATAAAAGGAGGCATTTGCCGGACATTTAGGCATTTTGGTTTCTGGATCAAGATCATGCTCTTGATTTCTCTCTTTGTATTGCTTATGTTTTGCTTTTATTAATATCAAGTTTATACCTTTAATTTCTTTTTCTTTACTTAGTTAACTTTTATCTTATTTATGTTTTTATTTTGCTTATTTATTTTTCTTTCTTTTATTTTGTTTAATTAAGTTTATTATGTCAAGATGAAAACATTACACTAATTGTGTAAGAATAAGTATAGTGTAAACTCAACATGGACCTTAATGTTTTGATACTAACATGTTTTGTATTTGTTATCTTATTTACTTTTAATACTTTGCTTGTTAAATGGTTAATCTAGATTTATGTTGTATAACACTTGGTACAACAAATACTTAGCACTTTCATAGCCCATACTGTATGGTATAACCGACACTTGAGCTATGAAAGGAATTTGATTTGTTGTTAATATAAGTTATAATCATGAATGCTTGATATGATTTACAAGAATTAGGATTAATCAAATAAGATAACAAATGTAATCATGTTAACAATTTATAAATTGATTGGAATCTCTTTTGTATGTGGTTTCCAATTAAATAATAAAAGTTTGTACTATACTTGTTTGACATACTATTAGTGGATTTTCTAACCTTGGCATTAGTGTTATCATTGTTTAATTCTTATGTTAATCTTCCATTTTAAAGTTTTTATCAATTTCTTTATTGTTGTTGTTGTTGTTGTTGTTGTTGTTGTTGTTGTTGTTGTTGTTGTTGTTGTTGTTGTTGTTGTTGTTGTTGTTGTTGTTGTTGTTGTTGTTGTTGATATTGTTGTATTATTGTTATCTATAATTTATATAATTAACCTTCCTGTGGTTTGACCCTAGTCTTACCTAATTATTTATTATTTTGACACTTCTATACTGGACAA
>NW_011500258.1:85819-86151 GCF_000495115.2 Populus euphratica
TTCACTTCATAATGAAAAAATAATGAGAATAATCGTGTTAGAATACTTAGAGACCACATGAATCCCACAAGAACAAGTGCACCATCATGCATAGTTTTCCCTCCTGATACGTCTCATTTTAATTTTAAGCCAAGGATATTCAACTTTTTCCTTCTTTCCATAGCTTAGATTTGGAAAATCTATACTTGTTTTTAAGGGAATTTGAAGAGGTCTACAGCATGTATAATGACTTAATTGTAGCATGAACACCATTAGATTAAAGCTTTTTCCTTTTTCATTTTTATAAAGCTAAAACATGGATCCATTCGTGCTTGGGATGAAATGCAACAACA
>NW_011500258.1:86206-87324 GCF_000495115.2 Populus euphratica
AAGAAGTTTTTCCCATCTCATAGAACAAACTCTTTCAAGAGACAAATCACCACTTTCACTCAAAAACCAGAAGAAACATTTTATCAATGTTGGAATAGATATCGAGATTTACTTAATACTTGTCCTTATCATGGTTTTGAAACATGTAAATTGGTTTCATATTTTTTGAAGGGTTAACACCTAGAGATAGGCAAATGGTTGAATTGATGTGCAATGGAACTTTTGAAGATAAAGACCCTGATGAAGCAATGGAGTACTTAGACTTGTTAGCTGAAAATGCTCAAAATTGGGATACCGCAAGTATTTATAAGGCACCAAGTAAAACCCAACCTCATACATCTAATAGACATATGTACAACTTTAGGGAAGATCATAATGTTCAAGCCAAGTTTGCATCTTTAGCTAGAAAAGTTGAGGTACTGAAATTGAAAAAGAGTAGTTAATTAAAATCTATTTAAGACATTATGTGTCAAATTTGTGAAATAAATAAACACTTAACCAATGACTATCCCACTTTGCCCTTTTTTATGGAATGTCTTCATGAACAAGCCCATGGTTTAACCAATTTTCAAAGGCCCAATCATAACCCATACTCGCAAACATACAACCTTGGTTGGAGAAATCACCCAAATTTCAGTTGAAAGAGTGATAATAACAATGCACAAACTTCAGAACCACCGTTTCAAGCACATTATAATTTTTAAAATTCTCATGGATATGCACCTCCTTATGCTCTACCTCCTAGAAGAAATCTTGAGGAAACATTGCATACATTCATTGAAAAGTAAGAGATAATTAATACTCAACTTGCTCAAAATATGACAGATTTTAAAGATACTCTTATAAAATCTCTAACAATAAGGAAGGGGTTAAATCTGAATATTGCAAATAAAAGACTAATTCCCCGTCAGCACTTCCATTTCCTCATACCATGACCAAACAAAGAAAAGTCAATCACAACTCTGAAATCTTTGAAACTTTCAAATAGGTAAGGATCAATATACCTTTGTTGGATGCTATTAAACAGGTTCCTTCTTATCCTAAATTTTTGAATGATCAATGCACTATGAAGAGAAAATTGAATGTGAAAAAGAAAGCCTTTTTAGCCGAACAAGTAA
>NW_011500258.1:87674-90967 GCF_000495115.2 Populus euphratica
CCATTTCTTGCAACTTCTAATGCATTGATTAATTGTAGGAATGGACAGATGAAGCTATCTTTTGAAAATATGACATTGAAGATGAATATGTTCAACATTTACAAACAACTTGGAGATGATAATGATTCACATGAAGTAGATCTTATTGATGAGTTAGTTTATGATCAATTTGAATCTACTGTGAGTAAAACAGAGTTTGATGAATCTGAAGATGTGAAAATATTTTATTCTTAGAAAGAAATCATAGATGAAAAAAGCACCGAAAATGTTGATGCGAATCTTTTATCAAGAGTGACAATAGATTCAACATTTGACATCACACCAATTGACGATTAATTTCTTGACAAATCCTTACTTTCTCTTAGTCCAATGCTTCGGTATGATAAAAATATCAATTTTCTTACTTCAGGAGATTTGCAAGCTAATTGGAGTGCCCAAGATAAAGAAAAGTTTTTGAACGAAGTTAAGAATTTTTATTGGGATGACCCTAACTTATTTAAATATTATCTTAATCAAATATTTTAAAGATGCGTTCTTGATAATGAGGCAAGTAATGTCATTCTGAAGTATGTGGGAGTTATTTCTCATAAAAAAACAACTACAAATTTTTTTTAAAATGAATTTTATTGGCCCACCACCACATTCAAGGACATGCATGCATTCTGCAAAACTTGTGAAAATTGTCAAAAAATTGATATTGATAAAAATGTTTTGCTTTATAATTCTCAACTCCAATTATTCCCTAAAGAACTAAGATCAAGATGGAGCAGTCCATTTATTGAGAAACATGTGTATCTTTATAGGGCCTTTGATATTGAGAATCCAAAGAATAATAATGTTTTTAAGGTAAATGGACATCGTTTGAAAGCTTACTTTCATAATTTTCCTAGTGAAAATGAATTTATTAGTTTGAATGATCCTGTAGATAAATGTTAATTATTTTGTTTTTTCTCACATTATTTTTGTTTTTTTTGTTTGTGACTCTTAGTTTGCTAGTCTCTCTCACCCTGGTTAAATGACGAATAATGGTACTTCATGACTCTTAAGTCAGTTCTTTTAGTTTTCTATGATAACTGATATCTATGTATATATTTGTTCAATTCCTTGTTCCTTCTCTTCTCTTTACATCTTTTTTCCACTTTAAATCTTAAAAAATGGACACCACAGTTAAAAATTAAAAAAGTATTTTCTCGCTTTGCCTTAAAATGCGATTACAAAAATTTACCTAGCTAGGTGTGGAAGATTGAGGTTGTTAATGAACCATGGAATTCCTCAAGAGATTCGCTAACTAATTGAAGCAAAAGGTTCGATTATTAGGTGAGTCTTCTAATTCCTTCATTTCACACATGCTTGGAACAAGTAAAAACACTTTTGCAAAAAAATATCGAGCATAATATTTGTGTTTAGTTGTTTCTTATATATGTTTAAGTGTGTTTCAGGTTTGTCAGTATTTGGTGTTTCAGGTGATATCTTCTATACTCTATCTTTCTATTTTAGGACATTGAGGATAATATCTCATTTTGGTTGGGGGAAAGAGTAGTAGTTGATATTAAAAAAAAAACTAACTGTGTTTTCTTTTTCATAAATCATTTGTAAATTGTTATTACTAAGACGACAGAGTAAGGAGAAATTTTATTGACTCTTAAGACGTATCTTGATTAACATTTTTCAATGGTTATTTGCAATATTCATAACAAGTTCTATCAAAATACTTCTTGAAATATTCAGGTTTACAAACTCTCGCATTGTTATCGCTTAATTCTGCTCATATACTCATTTAACATGTATTGTTAAACCTTAATTTTCACATTCACACTTTAACATATGATTGTGGGTTGCACATTGGATTATTACATTATTTATGTTCTTTTGTTAAAGGTAATAACTAAGGGAATTTGAAAAAGAGATAAAAAAAAAAGAGCAAAAAATTTTTTGATAATAAAAACATAGATAAGGTTGGTTTTGTAGCCTCCCTAACCTAAACAATTAAGCCTAAAGGGGTGTTTTAACACCTAATACCCAGCAAGTGTATTTTTATCAAGGTTTTATATCATCATTTTGCACTTGAAGTATTAATAACTCCTTAACTAAATCATGTTTTATAATAACATCTCTAATAATATAAGATACATTTAATTTATAGCAAATGTTCATTTTAAATGTAGGCTTATTACACTAATGAAAGCATTGATTGATGAGTTTAAGAACTGAAATTGAAAGGACAAAGAGATGGCCAAACATAGAAAAGAGATGCTAGTGCAGTCCAAACCGGAACATTGTTCGGTAATTGGTCATATGTGGAGCTGTCGATCTCGGATTTAGGTCTACTTTATATGCATAGAAAGTTAAGACATAGGCCTATAACTTTTATGGGAACCCAAGATTTAAAAAGGCCATTTTCAAGTCCAAATTGTAGCAACAATGAAGTAGTTTGAATCTATCTTGTAGTCCAAATTCTATTTAGTGTTTGGCCTATATCTAGAGTTCTAGAAGCCCAAATGATATCCATTTTTTTTTTCTAGGAAGCTGAGATAATTTTCTATAACTTTTATGTTTTCAAGTGATTCCAATTCTGAATCAATGATGTTTTGGGTAGAACATAAAGGATAGGGATTGTCACTAAGTCAAGAGTTGGCCACTCATATATCAATTAGTCATTAAATCAAAAGTTTTAATTTTGGCCTATAAAAAGAGGTATTTGCCATGCATTTAGGTATCTTGGTTTCTAGATCAAGATCATGTTCTTGCTTTCTCTTTTTGTATTGCTTATGTTTTGCTTTCATTGATATCAACTTCATGCCTTTAATTTCATTTCCTTTCCTTAGTTAACTTTTATCTTATTTATGTTCTTATTTTGCTTATTTATTTTTATTTCTTTTATTATGTTTAGTTAAGTTTATTATGTCAAGGTGAAAAGGTTACACTAATGATGTAAAAATAAATATATAATGTACACTCAACATGGACCTTAATGTTTGATACTAACATGTTTTGTATTTGTTATCTTGTTCACTTTTAATACTTTGCTTGTTAAATGGTTAATCTAGATTTATGTTGTATAACACTTGGTACAACAAATACTTGACACTTTCATAGCCCATACTGGATGGTATAACCGACACCTAAGCTATGAAAGGAACTTGATTTGTTGTTAACATAAGTTATAGTCATGAATATCTAACAAGATTTACATGTATTAACATTAATCGAATAAGATAACTAATGTAATCATGTTAAAAATTTATAATCTAATTGAAACCTCCTTTGTGTGTGGTTTTCAATTGACTAATAAG
>NW_011500258.1:92016-92309 GCF_000495115.2 Populus euphratica
ATGTTTTTGTTATTGTTATAATTTGGACTTGAAAATGACCTTTTTAGATCTTGAGCTCCATATAAAAGTTGTAGATCTATGTCTTACCTTTCCATCCATATAAAGTAGACCTAAATATGAGATCTACAGCTCCAGATATGACCTAATTATCAAACAGTATTCCGGTTTGGATTGCACCGGCATCTCTTTTCTAAGTTTGGTCATCTCTTTGTCCTTTCAATTTCAGTTCTTAAATTCATCAATCAATTCTTTCAGTTATATGATAGGCCTGCATTTAAAATGAACATTTACCA
>NW_011500258.1:92361-99500 GCF_000495115.2 Populus euphratica
ATGCTTTAGTTAAGGAGTTATTGATACTTCAAGTGCAAAATGATGACATAAAACCTTGATAAAAAATACACTTTTAAGTACTAATCATCAATACCTTTGCTGGATGCTATTAAATAGGTACCTTTTTATGCAAATTTTTGAAAGATCTATGTACTATTAAGAGAAAAATGAATATGAAAAAGAAAACCTTTCTAGCCAAACAAGTAAGTGTCATTTTTTATAACAATAACACTTTGAAATATGAAGACTTGGTTGTCCTCTAATTTCTTGCTTTATTAAAGAACATAAAATGGAAAGACCTTTACTTGAATTCGGTGACAATCTTTATCTTCTTGTCTAACCAAAATATCATTACTAACTTTAGAATTTGAATAGATAGTCTACGCGAAAGTTCTAGGCATTTATCTCAGCTTTCCAACAAAACAAGAATGAGCTCATTTGGACTTCTAGTACTTGAAATATGGGTTGAATACTGAATAGTATCTAGGCTGCAGGACAAATTCTGACTTCTCTTTTGTAGTTATGATTTGAACTTGAAAATGACTATTTTGAATCTTAAACTCTAATGAAAGTTTTAAGTCTATGTCTTAGTTTTCCATCTATATAAACCATACCTAAATCCAAGCTGTACAACTCCATTTATGGTGCAATAACTGAATGGTGTTCCAATTTGAATTGAACTAGCATATCTTTTTTAAGCATAACCTTCTCTTTGTTTTTTTACTTTCAATAGTTAAACATATTAATCAATCCTTTAAATTTTGAGATATGCTTGCATTGAAAATGAGCATTTATCATAAATTAAATATATCTTATGTTATCAAACTTGTTATGATAAAACAAGCTTAAGTTAAGGAATTTAATGATACTTTAAGTGCAATATGATGATATAAAACCTTGAAAAAAATCTATTTTTAAATATTAATCAATTAGAGACATATTTGGAGACATTGAGAAACATTAATGCTTTTATTAAAAGTTTGAAAGAGTGCATATACAATTTCTAAAAAACTATCTGATTTCAGATACTGCTTCTTGAGATTTCTCTTTATTTGTTCAGGTTACATCTTTCTCTTCATATATATTGAAACTATTATGTAGAAATCAATCTTTTTTGTTTAAAAATGTCATTCCTAAGTGCCATGACTATTGTGATTCTGAAAGTGAAAACACTTGCAAAGTTTCTTATATTTGTGTCGCCTTTTATAAAATATAGATATTGTATAAAATTATTTTCATGAATTGTAATCAACACCTAAGCACATGTGGTGGTAATAGTTGTGGTTAGAAACTTAAATAACATCTAACGATCTTAGATGCATCCCTTTAGGATGTTTTTGAATGCCTTGATAGGAGATTGCCTTGGTAGGAAAATGATAACAGTGTAGAGATTTTATGCTTTGAAAATAAAGGTATCCCTATTTAGTAACATTTGTTTATTATACTTGAGTATGGTTCTCCATTTCCTTTTTTACTTTAAATAAAGTCCTATTAGCGAATAAGTGCATACATTCTCATAATAAGTATACTTTACCAATTAAGGCTTTATTAACAATTGAATATAGTGTATTTTCAATGTTTAATGTTTCGTCATTGAATCTATGAATATAAGCTCTTATGCTTTCATCTTCTCATTGGATGATGACAAAGATCTTAGTCATGCTCTTTTTAGCTGGAATGCTAGTGTTGAAATTAGAGATAAGCTTAATGTAGAGATCATGAAGGCTAAGAGAAGAGCAAGGTTCAAGGATATGATACCACATCCTAATAAATCTATGAAATGTTATATGGAGAATTTTACATATAGTATCAATCTTTTACGTTATGATTTCTATAAGGCTTATGAAATATTATATATATTCCCTATGATATGTAAGACCATTATAATTATCTAAAATATCCTTTGTAGCAATATAGTCCTTGAAGAGATAAATGTGTAACACTTTATGAAAAAATAGAGAGTCTTTCACCTAATAAAAATGTTCATTCTTAGAAGGTCATAAAATCACTAATCCCACATCCATGTTTTTTTTTCTTCCCAGGAGTGTGCAAACAAGATTCAAATGAAGATTTATGTAAATGGTGGTGCATGTGACTAAGACATATGAAGTAGCATGTTTTATAACAAGAATAACTTATTTATAAAGTGGGAGCATCATGCATACTTTGCACATTATTTTATCATGGCTATAATAATTTTTTTGAGTGTTTGTGCTTGATAGGAGAGTTGATGATACTTTTTGAAGTCATGGAATTTCATCAACCATGAAAATTATTTTAGATCAGGAGTGAAAGGAAATGAATTATTTTTTAGGTTCCCATGTATTGTGTGTGAACAACCTATTGAAATAAAAAATTAGTTATCAATTAAGGAACTCAATTAAAAGATACTAATGAAATAAAAGGTTAAATTGAATAACTTTTATTTAATAAAAAAGACTTAAAGGTAAGAAAACATGACCAAATTGAACAAAATTAAAGATTTACAAAAAAATTCAAGCTAGCCTAGATGTAACGCCTTGAACTTTTTATACAATTCTTATCTTTCTAATTTTCTTATACAAGAGATCTAGGGGTAATTTTTTTTTACAACCATAAAAATTGCTTTAAATTCAACATCTAACAATTTAATTAAGAAACACATTGACACTCAATCTCTATTTATACTTTTGTATGAGTAAATCACTTTTCAATTTAATCACATAAAATTTATTTACGAACATTCATTACAAAATACAAAGACCAATTCAATATAGAAAACTAAGTACTTTATAAATTCCTTATGAGGAGTTATGTCTCCTAGAGTAATTAAATGTAAAATATATAAAATCACAAAATTTATAATGAATATTTACATTAGGGTTACTAACATTTATCAATAATGCAAGTATAATCAATTTCGTTATCTTTTTTTTTATAAATGCATCAGTCTATGTTAAATTCTAATTTAATACATTTCCATCAATCTTTGAAGAGTTTTTATTCAATCATTATACCAATTTAACTACCTTTTTTCACATCATAACAACTCTTGTTTATAACACATTTGATTCACACCATGACTTGTTCCTTAAACACATTTAATTCATAAAATTGTATACAACTTACAACTGTCTTCAACCCATAGCATATTTCATTTCAAATTTACTTCTAGTTCACACCATTGTTTTATTTTACAATATACTTTGATTTATGTCACTTTTTGTTTTAAAAACAAATTTATGCTCCTTTTGGCTTTTTGAATATTCAATTTATTCTAACCAAATACCTATATTATTCTAACTCATTATATATCATTCTAGCTTCCCACATATGATTCATTTCAAATACATATTTGTGTTATCTTAACACATATTTTACCATTTTAATTTCCCCATATATTCTTATTTCATTCACTTGCAATTCATTCATAAGAATAAATTATACATCATTCATTTATTATTCCTATTTTAATGAAACTTGAGCAAATTTTCCCCTAGATATAGGTCTCCCAAAATTTTCTTACTGTAACAAAATATAACAAACATCTTCAACAATCAAATCTCATCCATTCCCTGAATTCTCATATCAACTTTCTGATACTCTTAGACAGCCTTATGCCTACCTTATAATCTCCATGTTTCATCAATTATACATTCATAAACATTTATACCAAATGATTATTCATACAACATACAAACTTTACATGCATATAACTAGGATCAACAATCCTTCTTTTTTTTTCCAATCATGTATCTCAAAAGTTAGTTTCCTATCTTGGATAATCAATATTTCATTTATTATAATTTTCATGATATTCAAATCATGAGTTTCCATATATATAAATAATGAACCAATTTCAATATCAATAAAACTAATATCATTAGCATCCACTTACCTAGAAGACTAATCAATGTTGATATCAGCTATGCTGATATCATTATAATCCATACACATAGATGACTAATCAATGCTTAGATGACTAATCAATATTAGCTATGCTAAGATCATTAACATTGACATACTAAATGACTAATCAATGGCCACACCAGCTATGCTCACATCATTAGCATTCAAACATCTAGATGACTAATCAATACCAACATCATCTATGCTAATATCATTAACATCCACACACGAGGATGAATAATCAAGTAATTTCAATTAATTGTCCAATCCAATCTTGTCCTTCCTTTTTTCCATTCTTTATATTTCTTTAGAGGTATCAATCATTTTAAAAAAAGTATATAGGTTAGGTGTCATAACCATAGTCTTGTCAACACAATGAACTAAGTATCATTTTTCTAATCTTAGTCTCGTCAACATGGTCTTCTAGATGTCAATTAACTTATCCATTGTGATTAATACGATTGAGATATTAACTACTATTGTTACAATCATTCACCATTATATATTTATATATATGACATATAATTGTTTTTATAGTCATATTAGATTTACATAAGAATGTCCATTGTTACGATTGATCATAAGCCACATACATACATACAAACTTCCAACCTTCTAGGTGTATTCACATGGTAATAATTTCATTCATGTAATAATAATATTTCTCATGTCCAAAGGCGATTATCACATAATAATATTTATCATGCCCATAGGCAATATTCCCTCATGGTACATATTTGAACATAATACTTATAATTTATATTACATTCTAGCACTATAAAAAAATTAAAAAAACAATTAAAGAAGTAATAAAGCAACCCTTACTTTGAAATCCTACTATACACACTCCTCAGAAGCCATATCATACTCTGAACACTTCTCTTACATTTCAATAAAACATCTTGAATTAATAGTTGAACTTTTCTAGTCCATTCATCACATTTACTAATTTGCATAATTGAATACTTTCATAAACAAGTTTATGGATATACTATTTTTATTTATTATTTCAATTCATTTATATTAACATCATTTTACACTAACATTCAATGTCCAAATAAAACTATTTTTCATTGAAAATATATTGATTATTTTCAATGTTTAAATGACTTAATTTTTCATTAATGATTTTCAATATCTAAATGACTTAGTTTTTTCATTGATGAAGTCTACACAACAATTCAAACAATTCAAGCCAAGGTTGATATGGTCCATACTACCTTTCTCAAGTTAATACTTCCCTTTACCATATGCACAATTTCAGCCAAGTAAGCTTCTGCCTCTTTTCAAAGTTTTCTCAATTAAACATCTCACTTTATGCAATAATTTAACATATTATCAACCTATAATACTTGGAGCAATATGTACCCAATATGTGTTTAATGTCATTTAAACCCTTTTATAAATTTCATATTATCCACTGAGTTGAACAACGAACCACGAGTTGCAACAACACCTAAATTGAAATAGTGACTCAACAAGTTATAATAGTGAATCAGTGAGACTAGGAATAATATTTTCAAACATATATAACTGTTTGTATAATCCAATTTAGCTCAATCCTAACAGTGCAATTATGGACCATAATATCATGCACAAATATCCAAACTTCAATTCAATCCAATGATTAAATTCTCTAATATAGACAAATAGCTTAACTGACTTGGAAAAATGACGAGTTACTTCAGGATTACAAGTTTTTGTTGTTATGTGTGTTTACCATTTTCATTGGCCGAAACAAATAATACACCTTGGAGAACCTCTTTGTGGATGAAAGAGAAACAAGCTTGTGGCTGTGACTAACTTAAGATGGGTTTTTTCCAGAAACAATTTGCTAGTCATATCTCTCAAATGAATGCTGACAATCATGATCCCTCCGGTCAAATTATAGAGGGTGATGATGTGCAGAATATATCTAAAACTTTATTTAATTTGACAATGAAGGCCAGAGATATAGCTTCTAGAGTGTCAAACCTCTTCTCTTTTCTCTCTAGCCTTAATTACCAAACATTCTAGAAATACATAAAGACAAAGAGGTTATTTTTTTTTATATAAATATCACTACTTATTTCATGTGTTATTTTCTGTATTTTTATTCGATCATCATTTCCTTCTCAAGACCTCATTACTAATTGACCTAAATATTTAACTTAAGATAGAAAAATAAGTTGAGAGACTTCTTTAAAATTTCATTTTGATCTAATAGTCAAAATGAAATATATGTTTAACATTATAAAACAAGACTGTATGTAATTTTATGCCAAAAATCCTAGTTTTGCTTACTATTTTATTTACTTAAATCATCATGATTTCTAAAACAATTCATTGAAGACTAATATTTGATCACCATAAAAGTTTCCTTGAAGTTTTCAACATATTTAGTCAAATAATGCAATTGTATGCATTGCTCCTACCGATGATCAGCGTTTGTCATGTGTAAGGTCACACATTATTTTATTTGGAATTCCCTTATATATTTTTTCTAAATATTTACACTCCAAATTTATGAAAATTCTTCCTTTAAAATAATTATTTGACAAAATCAGAAAGTTTACATAATTTATCACTAATTAACATTCTGCATACTGATTAGTACTTAAAAGTGCATTTTTATCAAGGTTTTATATCATTATTTTGCACTTGAAGTATCAATAACTCTTTAACTAAAGCATGTTTTATAATAACATATCTAATAATATAAGATACCTTTAATTTATGGTAAATGTTCAATTTAAATGCAGGCCTATCACATAAATAAAATGATTGATTGATGAGTTTAAGAATAAAAATTGACAAGACAAAGAGATAGCCAAACTTAGAAAAGAGATGCTGGTGCAATCCAAATTGTAACACTATTTGGTAATTGGGTCATATTCGGAGTTGTAGATCTCGGATTTAGGTCTACTTTATATGGATGGAAAGGTAAGATATAGACCTACAACTTTCAGTTCAGGCCAGTTCATTCATTAGAAAAACCGATTCTTGACCTACTACAACTTCATTCATGTCAACAGAATCAGAGAAGCTTTTAGAGTCCAAGATTTAAAAACGTCATTTTCAAGTCCAAATTGTAGTAACAACAAAAAAGTCTAAATTTGTCATACAGCCCGAGCACTATTTAGTTTTTGGCCCATATTTAGAGTTCTAGAAGTCCAAATGATCTCTGTTTTTTATTTTTGGAAAGCTGAGACAATTTCTTACAACTTTCATGTTTTCAAGTGGTTCCAATTCTGACATTATCAATGACATTT
>NW_011500258.1:100174-100915 GCF_000495115.2 Populus euphratica
AGTTTTTGGTGCAGTTGTAGGGGAGGTAAGTTCTTGTACAAATTATAGTATTTATTTTATATTCTCTTTTCACTTTTCTTGTATATAACTTTGCTTTTTTTTCCCTTGTTTATTCTTTTTTTTATTATATTCCTACACGTGCATAAGAACGTAGTCACGTACATTAAGTGGTAGACTTTGTAGGGTATCCTCAAACCGGCTAGAAAATTAGAGACCACAAGAACAAGCGCACCATCATGCATAGTTTTTTCTTCTGATGCATCTCATTTTATTTTTAAGCTAGACATTATTCAACTTTTACCTTCTTTTTATATCTTAAATCTAGAAAATTCATACCTGCATTTAAGAGAATTTGAGGAGGTCTGTAACACCTATAATGACTTAAATTGTAGCATGAACACCATCAGATTAAAACTTTTTACTTTTTCATTAAAAGATAAAGCTAAAACATGGCTACAAAATTTAAGACCAAGATCTATTCGTGCTTAGGATGAAATGCACCAATAGTTTTTCCCATCTCATAGAACAAATACTTTCAAAAGACAAATCATCACTTTCACTCAGAAACTAGGAGAAACATTTTACCAATGTTAGGATAAGTATCGAGACTTATTTAATACTTACCCTTATAATGGTGTTGAAATATGAAGATTGGTTTCACATTTTTATAAAGGATTAACACCTAGAGATAGACAAATCGTTGAATTGATGTGCAATGAAACTTTTGAAGATAAAGACCCT
>NW_011500258.1:100934-101033 GCF_000495115.2 Populus euphratica
CCAACCACAACCCATACACGCAAACATATAACCCTAGTCGGAGAAATCACCCAAATTTCAGTTGGAAGAGTGATAATAATAATGTACAAACTTCATAAC
>NW_011500258.1:101456-103527 GCF_000495115.2 Populus euphratica
GGGGTTGAATCTGAAAATTGCAAAGAAACGACTGATTCACCGCCAGCACTTCCATTTCCTCAAGCCATGACCAAACAAAGGAAAGTCAATCACAACTCTGAAATCTTTGAAACTTTCAAATATATAAGGATCAATATACCTTTACTGGATGCTATTATACAAGTTACTTTTTATGCTAAATTTTTTAAAGATCTATGCATTGTGAAGAGGAAACTAAATGTGAAAAAGAAAGAAAGCCTTTCTAGCCGAACAAGTAAGTGCTATTCTTCAGAACAATAATGCTTTGAAATATAAAGACTCTGGTTGTCCTATAATTTGTTGCTTTATTAGAGAACATAAAATTGAAAGAGCTTTACTTGATCTTGAAGTTAGTGTGAATTTACTTCCATATTTAGTTTTTCAAAGTCTCAATCTAGGTGAGTTAAAACCAACTTCTATAACTCTCTTACTTTCTAATAGATCTGTAAAAGTTCCTAGAGGAATAGTTGAAGATGTGTTAGTATAAGTCGATAAATTCATTTAACCTGTGGATTTTATTGTCTTAGACACACAAACTGTTGAAGCATGTAATTCATTCCCTATTATTTTAGGTTGTCCATTTCTTACAATTTCTAATGCATTAATTAATTGTATGAATGGATAGATGAAGCTATCTTTTAGAAATCTTGACATTGAAGATGAATATTTTCAACATTTGCAAACAACCTGGAGATGATAATGATTCATAATAAGTAGATCTTATTAATGAATTAGTTTATATCAATTTGAATCTACTACGAGTAAAATAAAGTTTGATGAACCTAAAGATGTGCAAATGATTTATTCTCAGGAACAAATCACAGATGAAAAAAGCACCGAAAATGTTGATGCGAATCTTTTGTTAAGAGTGACAATAAATTTGACATCTGACATCACACCAATCGATGATTACTTTCCTAATAAATCCTTACTTTCTCTTAGTCCAACGCCTCGGTATGATAAAAATATCAATTTTCTTACTTCAAGAGATTTGCCAACTGATTAAAGTACCCAAGATAAAGAAAAGTTTTTGAACAAAGTGAAGAACTTTTATTGTAATGACCCTAACTTATTCAAATATTGTCCTGATCAAATATTTCAAAGATTCATTCCCGACAATGAGGTAAGTAGTGTCATTAAACTTTGTCATTTTGAAGCATTTGAAAGTCATTTCTTGTTAAAAAAAACAGCTATGATAATCTTTCAAAATGGATTTTGTTGGCCCACCATGTTTAAGAACATGCATGCATTCTGCAGAACTTGTGAAAATTGTTAAAAAGTTGATACTGGTCAAAAAGTTTTGTTTTATAATTCTCAACTCTATGCATTCCCTAAAGAGCTAAGATTAAGATGGACCAATGGAGTAGTCTATTTATTGAGAAACATGTGTATCCTTATTGGGCCTTTGAAATTGAGAATCTAAAAAATGACAATGTTTTTAAGATAAATGGACATCATTTGAAAGCTTACTTTGATAATTTTCCTAGTGAAAATGAATCAGCTGGTTTGAATGATCTTGTAGATAAAGGTTGATTATTTTGTTTTTCTCACATTTTCTTTTTTAAGTTTCTTTTTGAGTCTTCTTTCTTTGTGACTCTTGGTTTGCTAGTCTCTCTCACCTTGGTTAAATGGCAGATAACGATACTCCATGACTCTTAAGTCGGTTCTTTTAGTTTCCTATGATAACTGATATCTGTTTATATATTAGTTCAATTCATTGCTCTTTCTCTTTTCTTTGAATCTCTTTTCCACTTCTCATCCTAAAAAATGGACACCACTCTTGAAAAGTTGAAAAAGTATTTTCCTGCATTGTTTCAAAATGCAATTACAAAAATTTAACGAGCTAGGTATGCAAAATTGAGGTTGTTAATGAACCATGGAATTCCCCAAGAGATTCGCTGGTTAATTGAAGTAAAGGTCCTATTATCAAGTGAGTTTTCCAATTCTGTCACTTCACACATGCCTGGAACAGATAAAAACACTTTTACAAAGAAACGTTGTGCAAAATGACTAAAAGTCTGTCATCGATGTGCTAGATGGACTTGAAATACAC